>NW_009937304.1:0-1354 GCF_000696875.1 Nestor notabilis
ATATACATTTTATAAATAGTTTTGTCCCTATGCACAGTATCCATGCTTACATCTGAATAATGTTCCTTGCCCCATTCCCACCCCAACAGCAGGAAAAACCCCCCACGCGTCAGGACCAGTCCACGTAGCATCATCCTTGTAGCAAACTCCTGGGCTGCTTAAAAGCAGGGCACCACTCAAAAGGCTCTTTTCTCACAGGTAACCATCCCGAGCTCAGCAGCAGCATCTGCAGCACTTCTGTGGCCGTTTTCTTCCCTTCTCTTCATTTTTAGCTGGTTTTTGGTTTCTTTCCCCACCTGGGGATCAGGTTTGCTCACCTGCTTGTTCCTTTAAGCAACCATAACATTGAATATTCGGCCTCTCTTGCAGCAACCGGGTAAAGGAATTGAATGAAAATGAAAGATTATACGTAGGGTTCCCTCCCTTCCCTACCCCCTCCCCCATAAATAACCCAGCTTCGATATACGCTTGAAACGAGGAGGAACAGCAGTGTCTGAATTCAATGTAAGTGCTTTCCTATGTCATCTACGCTTACAGGAATGATGGAATGACTATTAATATAGTGCTCTGGGAAAAAGCTTGGGAGCCCAAGTATGTACACTGAGGGGGCAGCGGCAGGAAACATCACCTGTAGTGGAAGAGGTCTCTGTACATGGCAGGGATTTTGGCAGGGTCCACAGGCCGGGGTAAAAAATGGGTGAATTTCTGGTGTCTCTTAGTCCTGTACCCCTCGCGGGGGGAGCCGTCCTTGTTCAGAGCCACGTAGTAATGCCTCTCCGAGTCGGGGTGCTTGTAGAGGGTCGAGGCGTACGTGTTGTACCAGTTCTCTTCAAACTGCTCCCGGAAAACGCACTCCCGGGTGAGCTTCTTCTGCGGGGGGGGGAAGAAAGAGACATTTGTGTCAAAAGTTACATTAAAAAGAAATCTTCTCCTCCTTCGTTCACTTTTTTCCCTGTCATTTTCCCAGCTGCCTTCTCCTGGCTCCCTGAGGATGGGAACTCTGCTGCTGGGGATGTTTCCCCTGGGTGAGAGCTGGAAATGGGCATAAACCGGGACCCAAACAGCTCTGAAGTTGGAGGAGGAAGGAGAGAAGAGGAGAAGGTGAGTGTGCATTCTGCAACGGTGCCTGATAACAAAAACCCAAACCAGGGCCGCAGCCAGAGTCTAAACCTGACAGCGAGGTCTCTGTGCTTCAGGGTGCGAGTTCTGAGCCCAGCAGCCCCGTCCGTGGGTACCACACACACCAAAACTGCTCCCTCAGGTGAGACACAACCCCGGGCAGCTCCTCAGGAGGGTTTCTACGGGAGCCAGCACTGCTTGGAAAGCTGGGGGCGCGTACCAGTACCCCCTGCAG
>NW_009937304.1:1385-10052 GCF_000696875.1 Nestor notabilis
CCTGGCACCTTTCATCTTCTGAAGCGCCAGGCAGCTGTGATGTGAGGCTGTAACAAGTCCTGGGGAGGGCTGGATGGGGATGTCTAAGCCCAGGGAAGATGCACAGCAGCAGTAGGTGGTGGGATGTGTGTGCCAGCCCATGGGCTGGGGGGACGGATGGCACTGGGGTCACTTTCCCTTTGAGCCTTTCCCTCCACCCTTCCAGCCAGGGGCTGTTGACAGCAGCCATTTGATGATGGATTTCCAGTTCATGCCCATTGCACTTGCCATGTACTACAGGGATGTTCCCAACCACAGCAAGGAGTGGGGCTGTCCCTCTGCCCCACGAGGGCATGGGTGGCTTTGAGTTGCAGAGAGACCCCTCCATCCCAGCCCATGGGGGGATTGCTGTGGGGGATGTGGGAGTCCTGCAGATGAAGGGCTCTCTGCAAACAGGATGATACAGGATTACAAACACTGTACCTACACTGTAAACCAGTCGGGGAGGGAATGTGTCTTACGTAGGGCATGCAGAGCACAAAGTAAATGTTGCTGCCTGCAGTAGATGTTCTGTAATAAGACCCAGGAGCTCCCCTGCACTCAGAACCTGTTTTGAACGTTTTGCTGCTAATTAAACCCCAAGGTGAGTCGTGAGCCCTCCAAAAGCCTGCACCGTGGCCTTTGCCATCCGAGAACCAGGAACTGGGGGTTTCTCTTCCCAGTCCTATCAATAAATACAGACTCTTTTCTTTCTTCCCCTAGGATGCCTTTACTCAGAACACATCAGAACCTGCTGACCAGCTGAACTCTTGCAGTGCTGCTTTGCCCCAGGTCACCTGCTCTTCACTGGGCTGTCTGGAGGTGCAGTGTTTGTGTCAGATGTTTGGAGAGGCCGGGGTGAGTCGAGGTGGGATTTATTTGTTTCCGAGCCCTGGGATGTCCCCACTGAGCCTGACACTGTGTATAGCAGTGTGCAAAGTGCTGCCTGTGCCTGTCACTGCTCTAAGTATTAGTTGTGCTTCTGAAATCAGAGGGAAGCTTAACAGAAACCTTGGCACAAGGCTCACAGGGACAGGCAGGGACAGTGTCCTGAGGGGATTCCACGTGTCGCTGGGCATGGCTGGCTCTGGCTGCATCAACACACACATCGAAACTGGCACAGAGGGAAATGATAACCTGCTGATTACAGCTGTACTGTACTCTCCTAAAATACCATTGTAATGCTAATGCTGCTGTCAGGTGCTGTCTTATGGACCTTTATTTAGGAATACTGGAGTGGCTCTCGATGTTGAAAAGCCATTGTCATACTTCTGTTTCTGTGCCATAACCTGTACTCAGGCGCTATAGTTTAATTAACCCATCATGAAACTGCTGATTCATCAGCAGAGCTGCAGGGTTTGGAAGCAGGGAAGGGAATAGGCAGGGTTGTGTCCTCCTTTCCACCAGGAAAAGCTGCACCTCCAGGAGCTGCTGAGCAGCCCCGGGGTTTGACAGGAGAGGAGGTGCTGTATTCAGAACCAGCCCTGCGTTCTGAACTGTGCTTCAAGGTTCTTTTATGTTTCATGGAATCTGGTGATTTTACATTTATCTGTCTCAAACATTTGTAATTTAACCCCTGTCTCCACATTTAACTTCTGTGTAGGGTGGGTGTTATTACAGAAAATGAAGTGGAAAAGGAAGTTTTTGATGCATGTTAGTATTTGATTATCTCATATAGACATCAGTAGCTGCATCTTAAATAGTGAAGGAGTCTGTGGCAGTCTCAGATGGGAAGGGGAGAAGACAAGATGATGGAAACTCGTGGTCTACTGTTTGCTAAGCAGAGGCTTTCAGAAAGCTTCCCTTTATGCAGAGTACACAAGTGTAAGTTCCTACACTGTGAGATTGATCTGATCTGGTTAGAGGAAGTACGTGCCTTCCACTTCGGTTTAAAACCAGTTTGGTTTATTTCATTTAAAATTTACTGTGATCCATCCTTAAAAATCAGTGTCCTCTTCACATACAGGGTAGTGCTGTGATCTAGGAAGAGGCATTTAAAAAATCACACATGGGTGATGGGTTGAACTAAAGCCAATGGGGCATCTGAAGAAAAAGCACCAATGAAGCACAGCAGCTACTGAAAAGGAAACTTAAAACTGGCTGTCTGGAATGCAGTTAATGGTTCAGAATAGAAGTGACTCTTCTACCTAAGTAGAAATAACTGGTTTACATTGGGTTAAGTTAAATAACTGGGAATTGAGTTAAATTAAATAACTAGGAATTGAGTTCAGTTAACCTGTAGGAAGCACCTCTGCCCAGCTGTTACGACCTCAACTCAGCTTCCGTTAGTTAAAGAGCTGTAACAGGAACATAACATCTGCAGATGGATGCAGACCCTGCCCATGCAGTGTAACACTGATGTGTTTGGCAGTGAAAGCCCAGAAGCAGCCCCTGGCTTTATGCTAAATTTCCCATTTCCCCCTGCCTTTAGTTGACTGTTCCCACACTGTTTCTGAAAGGCAAAACCTTGACAAGCCCCCCCAGTTCTCCAGGCACGACTGCATCCTCCCTCCACAACCCTATTGCACTTGCATCATTCATGTTACGACAACAGTGGCATCAGGGTAGGAGGGAGGCATGTGGCAGCCCAAGGACCTTGGAGGCCTGTGACAGACACAGCTCATGACACTGATGAGGCCCCGCAGCCCCGTTGCTGTGGATGCTGTTTAACCCCTACACTTACCGACCCATAGAGCTCGCCTCTCTCATTCATGCCGAGGTAGAGTCCTGAGTCCACCCCACGGATGCTCACCAGCCCCACTGCCAGGCTAATAAACTCCAAAATCCCTGAAAGAGGAAAAAAAAGTCCGGGTCATACAGAGAATAAAACCATCACCAGGTTCCCGTGACAAACCAGCCTTTCCCAGCCCTTGCAGTTTCCTACAGACCCCATTTTCCTCATTTATAACAACACAGTTCTTAATCTATAGCCCATATGTGTGCAATCTTCAGATTGCCACTCTAGGCTTCTCCCTACCGTTTGACCTGCACAAAGAGGAATTACCTTTGCTAATAAGAAAAGGTTTGCTAGGTTTTGTTGTTTTGGTTTTGGGGTTTGGGTCTTGGTTTTCCTTAGGTATCACCCAGAAGACAGATGTAGAAACTTGTCCCCGACCCACTAGAAATTTCAGAAGGCTGTTGCCACGTTGGGTTTTGCTCTTCACTAAAAGGAGAGTGATTTTTGTCACCAAGGGGCTTCTGGTTTGAGGTGATAGTCCCATGTGTTTTAAAGTGATGAGTTCAACAGAAAGAAGTAAAAAGCACTAGAAGAGATGTCGGTGAGGGCCATCTTCATCCTGGCACTCCAGTGGGGTACTTGCCATCCCCAGATGTGTATATAAGCCACAGGGATAAAATCCAGCTTCTAATACACATAGGTAGAAATGCATCTTCCTCTGCAGCCTTCAGTGCTGGGGAGCTGCCGGTCCTTCCTCCGTCACCCCAAGCCTCGTGCCAGCCCCTGCCTGGTCCAGCAGCGTCTGTCCCCCATGGGCTTTAGCCTACAACAGTGGTGTCAGATGCTCCAAACAATGAGGGGCAGCCTCATTTCCTCTGGCAGAGAACTCAGCAGGGTCTGCTGTGCTGCCTGCTCTGGGGTGAGTGCCTGTTCTGGTGGAGGGAAGACTTGGAACAGGAGAACCCTTGGTGAAGCACTTAAACAGCCCCCAAGTAGGTGTGTGTTTAACTGGTCTGAACAAAGCCAACATCACAAGTGGTGGAGACCTTCAAATTCCACAGGAAAACCTCCTGAAGGCATTGGTGGGATTGTGTTTGACTCTGGTTATCACACTCACCCTCCTTAGAAGTCATGGGCGGTCTTCAGCTGGGAGGCAGCAGCAGAGAAAGGAAGAAGGTTTTGACCATCGCATCTAACGGCTGGACAAGACGTTGCCATCGCCAGGAGGACAGACTTGCTCTAACCTTTAGCGTGGCTCCAGGCCTCTTAATATAGCTCCCAAAACGCCTGGTCCTGAGCAATTGCTGCTCTGATCAGGTTACTGCCTCTTGAAAGTCTGCCTCGAGTCTAAAATCACCGCGTGACAGCAGCCACCTGAGCCGGCTGACTCCAGTCACCCCTTGGCTCGGGGCATGTGTCTTCTGCTTGGCCAGGCCTGGATGCAATAGCTCACAGACATAACTGCATCACCACCTAAATATAGGACAGACCAGACGGTGATGGACACCTCTGTCCCCCTTTGCTCAATGCATGCTCATCAGTCAGAAGCTGGCTGCAAGAATTAGCCTTCCTACCTTTTATCAGATTTTCTGTCCTCCTTTTGCCCTGCCTACTTTGGGGCTTGTGCTTCAAATCCAGCACTCCCTGCAGCCACAGGGTGCTGGGGGCAAAGAGAAATGAAATACAGACTTGGGAGCAGCAGTTCCATGAGACAAACAAGGAAGCAAACAGCAGAAGACATGCTTTATGGACTAGTGCAGGTATTTTCCAGGCTGAAACATGCCTGGGGACACACTGCCTTCAGAAACACCAGGAGCTGGCAGTGCAGGCAGGGAAGGCAGCCTTCCCAAGCCATGCAGCCGGACCAGGACCCTGGCTCTGCTCTGCTTGCTCCCCAGTAGTTGTTGTGGTTTCTTATCTGAGAAGAAGCCCATAAATGGGGAGGGAAGAAGGGCAGGATGAGTGATGATGTTCTGCCTCTGCTACCCACCGGTTCTGACACACTGAGGGAGTTACTGAGCTGCTGCGTGCTTCCCTTTTCCCATCTGCAGGACAGAGGTGATGACAGCCACTGTTTGAAAGGGAGGGAAGGAAGATTCACAACCACTAGAGAGCGTAAAAAGCACTGCAGGGGGTAAAGGAATACTGGGATACCCAGAAACAGGGGAATCTTTCCCAGGCTGGAGACAAGAGGATGTGAAAAACATCTCGTAACTGGAGAGCAGTAGATGGACCTTCCTATAGGTACAGACACAGTTCTCAGCACCAGCTTTTTTGTGTTTGTCTTCTGTCACTCCTGGGAAGCAGGAAAATGCTGCTGGTCCCATCTAGAAACCAAGGGATGTCTGAGGCAGGGAAACAGAGAGCTTCTCTTGAGTATACCCACAAGCACGCTCTGTACCTGGCACGTGAACCCAGCTCTCCAAAGACCTGGTAAGGAGCAACCTGGAGCAGCATTAACATCTCCCCTCCCTGGGCAGGTGGGTGAACCCCTCATCTGGTGCAGTTTGGTTTTGAAGATGAAACCTCCTCAAGGTGTGCCTGTGCCCATCTCCTCTGACAGTGTCCCTTGCAGTGTTCCCCTTCTCTGATCTCCGAGCAGCACTTAGAGATGTGCAGGGAAGACAACTCTGTTGAAACAGCGTTGAGAACATAACTTAAACCCACAAAAGTCAGGAGACAGAGTGAAGGCCGAAAAACTGGGTGGATATCCATCCTGTCCTCGGCTCACTCCAGCTGCTGCAGCTCCCTACATCTGATCCGCAGCAGCACAGGGAGCAGCCACTGGGGCCAGCGCAAGAATTCTCTCCCCAATTGTAGCGGCGTGTGTTGGTGGTGAACGTGCCTCTTGTTCTTGTTTCTTCCCCCCAGGACTTGCCTTTTCTCTTTCTCTTTTCCTTGCTTTGACTATTCATTCTGTTTGTTCCTTGAGCCTTTCTAGAGAATTACTGGGAGAGATTTGATTAAGACTCCAACGGGATTCATTTACCACCAAAAGCACTGAGTAATCTCCCAAGCTTTGCTGTGCAGGGACCCGCACGCTCTCGCCTTACTCTAAACCATCCCTCAAAGAACAATTCAGCTCCTTGCACCTGTCTCTTCTTACATGACTGAATTCAGGAGCCGGGTACAGAAACATCAGATGTTGTATTAATGGCCACAAACCTAAAGCTTCGGCTAAAAACCTCAACAACTGTTCAGCAACAGGTGCACCACGTTCTGAAGGGCAAAACCGACAGCAAAACTCTCCCTGGAGGTTTCATCAGCTTCCCTCGGAGCTGGCACTGCAGATCCATTAGTGGGTTTGTACCCAAGAGCAGCTTTGTTTGCTGCCTTTGTTAGTGTGCAGTACGAACTCGAGGCCTTTTCTCTCCTGAAGAGCCGTTGGTGTCACTTGTTTAACGCTGCTGCAGAACAGGCACGAGGCAGAGAAGGAGCAATTCCTCCTGGCATGGGTTTTCCTGGTGAATTTACCTTGGTTTTATTCCAGGAAGGATTCTCATAGGGGCACTAATCTCAGTCCAAACCCCCTCCAGGTTTTGACTGTCCTTTGTTTCTTTGTACAGGAAGGTTCTCAGCAGATGCAAGGAGAATAGATACATTCTTGAAAAGACTTTGTTCTTTCTGGGATGACTTTAAGTGGAGCTGGTGGTTCAGAGCATGAATCTGGGCACTTCAGTGTGAGAAGAAGCTTTCTTCCAGCAGTCCTGGAGGGCTTCACCAAACTCTGTGTTAAGCCTCCTCAAGGAAAAATAAGCTGTGCCACATTGTTCTTGCACGAAGCTGTGTTTTTACAAGTATGGAATATCATGTTCCAGAAGACAGGTGTGATTTGGGAATGCTGCAGTCCTTGACAGATGAGAGCGAATAGTTACGGTGATGGCTCAGGCAGTGTTTGTCCTGTGGTCACATCCCCTGAATGCTGTGGTACAGAAGAATTCTGCCCTTTAACCCTTGCTGTTAGGACCTCGGTTCTCTGCTCTGCATCACCAGGGCTTCAGCTCTTTGTTTTCTTCTCTGGAAGACCTGGATGTCTTGCACATCTGGCAGCTTTTGGCTGCGCATGGGAGGGTGCAGATACTGTCCTTCTCTTCCTGAACCACTTCCAGTATTAAGACGCAGAGATGCAAAGTCCAGTTCTATCCTACATCCCACCTGCAGCTGGATCTGTGCCTCCACTGCAGTGTCACAGCCATCCATGGAGCACGTTAATGGTATCGGGAAGCACCTTCCAGCCGTGGGGGCTTGATCCACCACACCACCATACTGGATTGAAGTATTGTCCCAGATGCTCCTAGATTTAAGGCAGCTCTAAACCGCTACCCTTAAACCCCTTGTCTAGCTCTGTATCCCTCCCCACAGTTCTGTAGGTCCCCAGAATCACTCAGGCTGCCTGGTCCTGCACTAAGTTACTGCTTTCTGACTGCTGCATGCAAAATTTAGGAATGCATCGATACATGACATCCTAATAGGAACCATACCAGTAACACTGGAATTTAAATATTCATGGCTACTGAATGCAGATGGTGAATGCTCTGTGCCAATACGTTATTGCTTTGAGACTGTGCTGAAGCGAGGTTCAGTCCAACTTTATCTGAACATGAGGATTCCAGTCTAATCCTTTGGGGCTTTGTCTTGCAATTACAACAAATAACTATTTATTTTACACTGCCTCTGGGAAAACCCTGAAGCAGAAAACTATAATATCTGAAGTCTGGTCTAGTTTACGTAGCTGGATTCTGACTGCTAAAGCACTTAGGGAATGCCAATGCTTCGATTTATTGGATGCACTGTGTGACTTAAGCCGAAGCATGCAAAATTCATGAAAAGTTTTAGCCTGTTCAATGTGTTTTTCCAAAGTTTGCTTGGAAATACACTTATTTTCCTCAATCTTTATTAAAAAAATGGAACTGAGATAAATGCTACCACTTGAAACTGGCTGTTTACTTATATAACGATACATAAAAAGAGCTGATAGAAATCCTACGTGGCAGATTGAACTAAGCCCAAACAGATGCAATGGCTTTGCTTTCAGTTTCTTTTAACGTGGAG
Organism: Nestor notabilis; assembly: GCF_000696875.1. NCBI lineage: Eukaryota > Metazoa > Chordata > Aves > Psittaciformes > Psittacidae > Nestor > Nestor notabilis. The sequence goes on from NW_009937304.1 coordinate 9,133, forward strand.
ACTCATCACAGATTGCAGCTTGGAAGGTTAAACGTGTGTGTCTTTGGGGAGGTAATTAAAGAACATGTGCCCCACGAGCCTATTAGTACCTGCCTCCGACCCGCGGGTTATGACTTTCTTGCTGATTTAGGCAGGGACATGCCATGCACACACCTGGTGTTTATGGAAAGCACCCTACGGAGGTAAGCTTCTCCAGTTGTTCCAAACCCCTGCCTTACACCACCAACAATAGCAGCAGCGTTCCTGGAGTATCGGAAAGGACCGGTTGCAGACAAGTAAGGGCAAAAAACCAACCCCACCGAATTCCTTTCACCGGGGAGTTAAATCACTTGAAAGTCATAAAAAGTCTTGCAAGCACTTCTTGCAACCTGCTGACAACAGAGCTGAGGTCAGTGGCATGGGACTCGCTGATGGCTTACACAGACACCTGCACTAGATGCTGAAGTAGCGGGAATTTTTCTTAGCTGGGCTCAAACTGACTGTACTCCTTCGCCTGCGGCTTGGGATGCATTTTTTGAAGCTTACATAGAGTCTCATTAGAGATCCCAGCTCTCGTGCGACACTGATACAGGCGCTGCCGTCTTCCAGCTGTATCCCCGGCAGCAAGGTAAATCCAGGGCACTCTGCCTATTGTTCCATCTTCTCCTTTCTCTCAGGGGTCCCCTGAGCAATTTTCCTCCTCCAGCTTCCCCAATCCCTTTCCAACAACCTCCCCGAACCGAGCTTCTGACACCCAGCCAGCCAGCTGCTCCCTGCCTGCTTTGGGGAGACCCTCTTCTAATGAAACTCACTGCAAGTAGAAGAAATCAGCTCACAAGTATTTGCAGAGACCAAAAAAAGAAGGAAAATAATCATAATCATTTTTAAAAGCTAGGAATTTCCTTTTCCAGCGTGCTCTCCCTTTCCTTTGCCTCCCTCAG
>NW_009937305.1:0-25979 GCF_000696875.1 Nestor notabilis
TATTTGCATGGGAGGTTCCCGATCGCACTGCAGAGACTAAGTCTCAGCTTTAAAATTGGGCGCTACACAAATTCACACAAGGCTGGGAAAAAATAGCTTCAGGCTGTTTGACGTTCATGAAAATGCTGTGTCTTGCCTGCTCTTCTCGTTTAGATAAAGTCTAAAGTGGAGTCAATTTGAGGCCTTATGGCATTGCTTGGAGCATTGTTCATATTGTTGTTCATCCTTATTGTGCTTTATTTCTTCTCTAGCAGACAGAAGTGGAGGTAATGCAGTATTTGGGCTAGAGGGCAAACCAAAAAAGAGTACTTGAGGTATATGCAGTATTGTAACTGCTCATCGGTTCTCTTTGCAACGATTAGCACAGCACCTAGTGGGTTGTGTAGTTTAATGAGTTGTAGGACAGCAGGTGGGGTTGGGTTTGTTGTATAGCAACTCATGGGAAAATGAAAAGCAAACTCGGAGTTAAAGCTGCTGCTCTGCCTGCCCTGGTGGAGGAGCACCCGGGCTTTTAACCAGCTGCATCTTCCCTTCTTTCTCTCTTGTTTTTCTTGAAAACTTTACAGGGAGTAGACTTTGGTGATTTTTGTGAAGAAAATGGGGGGGGGGGGGAAGCTGTGTACTGCTGTTGTGTCTGGCACAGTTATATCAGCCATTAGTGGGGAGTGGCTAGAAGAGAAACAAGAATCTCTCTTGTGCCTTATTCTGGGGGCCTCTGGCAGGGCCTGTGGTGGTAAAAATACCTGCATGCTCTTCGGACTTGCTCTCAGGCCTTGAAAGTACAGGTCAGTGGTACTCTGTCTTTACTGTGCTGTTTTAACCAGAGTTGTAACTTCAGAGTTTCTTTCTTAACTTCACTTGTTTCACAGTCTGGAAACTTCTAGCTTGAAGTATGTTGGCTCTAAACACCATCCAGTCGGTATCTCTGGGGTGATAGGTAGAACTAGGTGGACTGTCTGGGTGATAAAGCCACACTGACTGGAATCCAAGCCTTTCCCAGTGCGGGTTGGTTTTTTTGGCCTGGGAGCAGTAATTCAGGTGTAAGAACTGCAGAAGGTGCTGGTGCAGGCAGGGGGTGCCAGACCCCTGATCTGGGGGGCTGGAGGAGATGCTCTTTCTAACAAGAGAGAGGGGATGGAAGGAAATGTGCTACAAACCTGGAAGTGTTTGTTCATTTCACTGCATCCCTTGGCATTTCCCTAAATTCCACCCATCCCGAGCAAAGATGTGTGTCCTGTTGTGCTCGCAGCAGGATCCTTTTGCTGCCTGGGTCAGACTCCAGAGACCACAGTTGGGAGTATCTGTGCTGCAACAATAATACACCCTATTTTACAAAAGAGGTCCTGTGCAGCTCTGTGTGTCCACTCTTACCTTTCTGATGCTGTTTATTTTGTTGCTGTTGACTTGTTGGAAGAACAGGGCTTGGGAAGCAGGGAGCAGCTGTGGCTCCCGACAGGCTGCTGTGGCTGCGGTGCCCAGCTCCTGGCACTGAACGTGGGGTCTCTGCTGGGGCTTGTTGGAAACATCGAACTCTGTGATTGTGCTCCACAAACTTGAGTTGAGCAACTTTGGCAAGAGTCTGAGTTAATGCTTTACCTTCCATGGGGTTTTGGTCTGGTACTAATATAAGTGTGTAACCTCTGAGGACTTCGGTTGGGTCTGGGCTGTGGGAGCTGTGAAATACCTGCTTGCAGCAGGTGCCTGCTCCTTGCTGCCGCAGATATTCCCACTTGTGTTCTTGTGCTGGCTGACCTTGAATGTGTAGGAAGCACCAAGCCCATGAGATGACTCCCCTGGACCATGGTTCCTGAGAGTGTGTCAAGCTCATGATAGGGTCAGGCCAGTGTCCAGAGAGCTCCTGTGGGTTTGGCTCTTTGCTTTAAAAGGCCACTTTAGAGAGTTCCAAGGGCGGAAGTGAGGCACAGGCACGTTGTGGGGAAACCATTGCTGTGCTGCCCTGAATCACAGATGTTATTGATCCCCCCGCAGAAATAACATCTATTGCTGCAATTAGACCAGAAATGTATAAGCCTGGCACGAAAGCTCAGATTAAAGCATGTATTGTCCCTCCCTCCGGGGCCTCCCTGTCCCTCCCCTGCTCTGGCTCTCTCCAGCTCTGTGTGTTTTCAGCAGAGCTGCTGGGGTTTGTGATGTTTAACAACTTCTCTTGATTGTATCCTCAACAGTCTCCATCTCGCTCATTAACGTCACTACAGTGGTACCTGACCTGAATGTGCTGCGGGCAATTAGTGCTCTGAGCACCAGGATCTCCAGAGGAGGGAAAGCTGAGGTGGAAGAGTTGTTGGCCTCCTGATGTGGAAGGCAGAGAGAAGGGGCATAGCTCAGCATAGTGGTTAAGGCAGAATAAACCAGTGTTTGCGAAGGAAATTGGAAAGAAAGCCCACCACTGGAGTAGACCTCCCTCTGGAATGGTTCCTGTTCCCAAGGGAACGCAGCTCCATGTAATATTACCATCGTTTTCCTGCTGCTAGTGCTTGTAAAGTAAGCTTTCAAAACTTTAGGTCTGGACTTCCTATAACACTAAAAGCAATGTTGCCTCTTCCATTCGGAAGGAAAAGTCACATATTACTTGCTTTTAAGATACATTTATCCTCTTTTGAAGAGGTGACGTTAATTGTGTGAGCCTCGGGTGAAAATTAGCACCCCCAGCAGTGCTGCTTTGGTGTTCGTAAGGAATTTTACTGAATACTCAAGTGAAGGACCCTTCTGGTGCTAACCACTGGCTCTGTGCTAACCTGGGCTGGATTTAAGCAGCAGTGTGGTGCCAAAGAGCTTTGTGCCTGGCTACAGATCCTCTGATCCAGAGGGCTGGGGAGCTGCTGGCTTGCAGGAGTGTGGCAGAGGCTGCTGCAGGGTTGGTCTGGTTGTGCCCTGCATGCTCTGAGGGAGCAGCCGTGTGCCCGGCAGCCAGAGCTGTGCTGGAGCTCGCCGGGAGCTTGCAGGACGTGCTGGGATGCTGATGCCTGGTGTAGCTCCTGATGGGTGGATGGGAAGTAACTACTTGTAGGTCTTTGCCTTACAGAAATGCCTGGAGTTGGTGCAGTGACATCTGTTGTTCAAGCAGGACCTATGTAGAAAAGACAATGTTTGTGTGATTTTGAGCTTGCAGGCTCATTCACCTGCTGTTTGTGTCTTTGACTTCCTGGCAGATTTTTCCCTGTCTTCCTATTCTGATGTTCCAAATTGTCACAGCTGTCCTCTTGTCTCCAGGAAAGGATTTTCCTGAATGAGTGCTGTGACTGAAGGTGCTCTGTCCTGGGTGGGCAGATTTGCAGTGGAGGGTAGTTGGCATCACAGTGAAAATGTGGTGTTCCAAACCACAAGAAAGCTGGGAATGGCCCTTCTAAAATCTCTCTTCGCTCCACAGATCAAACTTGAAATTCCTTGGTTATTACATTTGAGAATGCTGATTGAAAGCTTTCTGAAAGGTTCCAGCTTCTCCTCTGGGGGCCTGTGCAGTCAGTCTCCATTGGGCAGAGGGATGTGAAAACAGGACAGACATCTCTCAAATAGCTGTGCTACCTCATAGGTGGCCTGAGCAAACTTAGAGGAGTGCTGAGCACGCAGGGCTGGGTGTGCTGACAGCTGGTTTGGGGCATTTAGAGCAACTCATTCACAGTTTCAGCATCTGTGAGTAATGTGGTCATCCCAGCATGGAGCCAGGCAGAAGAGGGTCTCCATCACAGCAGCAAGAGGGACCCTTGATGGTCAGGCCTTGGACTGGGAACCAGCCCCTGGTGCTGCGCAGGTTTCCCCAGGACCTTGGGCATCCTTTTTGATTCTTCTGTGTTCTGCTTCATGGAACACAGGGAGAGAAGCTCTTTTTCCCTTCTCTTTTTGGTCTCTGACATTAGATGGCTAGAGGGTATACCTTGTACCTGTGCGGTGCCTGCCACAGCCCTATCTTCATGTTACTTCTGACCTCTAGGTGCTGCTGCAATCCAAACCATTGTTGTCTGCAGGGTGTTAATTTGATGTGTAGGTGCATGTGTAAACCAAGCTGAGGTGATACATGGCACTCTGCATGCTGACTTGCACTTCAGTGACTCGGGTGATGCCAGACCTGCTTGTTGTGTGAGAGCTGCCCCTCTGGATTCTTTATCCCAGAATACTTCACACTGTATAAGGCATCTGTGCCAAGCAGACTAGAAAGAACTTTGTGCATTGGCCATGTGTTTGTGGGTTATATGGTGTTTGCTACTGTGTCAACTAAAGTCAAATAAGCTTGTGTGGCCTGAGGAGGTCTCTTGAAGCCCGTTCCCTGAGAGAGGAGTGTGAACACTGGATTTGATCATGCCAGGAATGGAGAGCTGGCTCTGGAATCGAGGCAGCCTTTGACTCTTCCCAGCTGGGTGCTGCCTGTGAAGCACAAGTGAGCTGCAAGCCTGGTGCTCCATGACTAACCACTGAGGTGCCTTTTGCCTGCTGTTGTGTTAGTCAGCAGATGCATTCCTCCTGGGAAAGTATCTGAAAGAGTTCATGGCTAACATGTCTTGTATTTTGTGCTTTAGGTGATGGCCAAACTTGCATTCAGCCTTGCTTGAAAAACAGGTTTGAACTCTGCCAGGTCTTAGGCTGCAAGAAGCCACCAGCAGCAAATTCCTTGGAGGGATGCATCTTGCTTCACTCTTGATGCTGTTCTGCTTTAAAAACAATTATATTTTCCAAGTGTACGTAGTTCCCCCCTTCCAGTCCTGCCATGTGTGCTGCTCCCAGCCCAGCTCCCAGGACTCAAAGCCACTTCCCTGTTACAAAGCAAAAAATACTCGTGCCAGCCAAAGCCACAAAGCAACAGTCCCTCCTGTGCCTGGGCACATGGGCTGCATCTCCCAACCACAGAGTGGGGCTCTTCAATTCCGGGCTATTTATACTGCCAGTGGGAAAGCGGGAAAGCTTTCCACTGACCCAGTGGCTCGTCCCTAGGGACATGCTTAGTTAAATGCTATTTGACAGATACGTGTTTCAACTGGCTTAGGTCTAACTGGGATAAATGGGATATTTTCTTTCCCCACTGAAAGCTGAAGAATGGAATAATCTTGTTGGAGGGCTGCTTGTGTTCACAGTCAGGTCTGTCTGTTGTCTACTGTACTAAGCAAAACCCCACAACAAGAAAGGTCACAGTCCTGCCAATGCTTGGGGAGGACAAGGGGAAAGGGACACCAGCACCAGCTGCCTCTGGCTTGGAGCACAGCAGCTCTGAACAATGCCCTGCAATGTTATGCAACTGCCAGGGGAAGGAAGTGGAAATTTATCATTACAGTGCAGTTTCAAGGGCAATATTCAATGAGCAATTTGCAGCACAAGCCTGTGTTGAACTGCCTTAACCAAATTCTCCCAGGACAAGATGACAAGGCTGGTAAGGGCAGTAGCCATGGCCTCTGCTCCACCAGGTGTGGAGCAAATACAGGCTCTTTTTAGAACAGAATCTGAGGCTGAGAGTCTTCCAAGTGAGCAGCCAAAGCCGAGACCAGTGTAATGGACCTGATCCTGCAAATGCCTGACTGATTCCTGTCCCATGAAAGCCTGGGAAAGGAGGAGCAAACATGTGCTGAAGCACCTCATTGATATGTTTGCTCTTTCTTCTTTCAGTGGAAGCAATAAAAAGACCCCTCTGTAAGGCCCCAGATGGTGGAGCAGCAACACAAACCCTGCATGAATTACTTGAGGTCAGTGCTACTATGTGATCACTACCTTCAGGGTAGAAATAAATAGCTTACCAATCTTCTATTCCCAGTTTTCTTTCAGCAAGAGGATTTTGCCCAGAGATGACAGGCACTGGAACCACAGGCCTTTCCTTTCTCACTCTGAGACTAAATTGGTGTAGCTAAAGAAGCTTCATCTTCTGCTGTGAGTCAGTGGCTCTGTGCAGCTCCTGAACCTGAAGGAATTTTGAATAAAGAATATTGGATTGTCTTGTCTCTCCTCATGCTTTGCTGTTACCTTTTGCATTTACACCTCCGGAGCAGCCAGAGGGGCTTTCCTCTGGGAGTCTGGGGCTAATGCGTCTTTCTCCCAGATGCTTCAGGAGAAAGATTTGGAAAATGGATTTAAAATAGGGGAACGCCTCTGTTATTAGTATACCATAACTCAGTGCAGAAGCTATCTTATGTTGAGCTCTGGCTCCACCTGAGAGCAGATGTTTTGTCTTGGAAGCTGCTTTTAAAAATGTATGGCTAAAACTTGGAGCTGTGAGCTGATGTACATGGACTGCTGCAGGAGCTGCCGCTGTGCTCTGCGCCTGGGAACCAGCTCCACACATGTGCTGAGCCAGAGGGCTCCTCTCCTGCCCTAGGGATCAGCTCCAGTTCCTCCCATGCTCCGGCTCCCGGGAGCACACGGAGATGGTGGAAGGGAAGCGCTGAGCCCCTTCCCTGGGTGCTGAGCGGGGCTTGTGTGGGCACAGGGCTGGCTGTGGAGCATGGTAGGACCTGATTCACAGCCTTCCTCATGCCTGCTCCATCCAGCCTGTGGAGGAATGCCTCCTGCTACGGGGCTGCAGCAGACTCTGCACAGGGAGACCAGCTTTGCCATGGGGCTTGTAGTGTGGTGGCCACACAATTAATAGCTGTGTTGAATGTGCAAGGGGAAGCTCCAGCCCACTGCTGGGACAGGCAAGTGGCCCATGTGAGGGTGGTGGTCCCATCCCTGGCAGTGTTCACGGCCAGGTTGGACACAGGGGCTTGGAGCAACCTGCTCCAGTGGAAGGTGTCCCTGCCCGTGGACCTGGATGAGCTTTAAGGTCCCTTCAACCCAACGCAGTCTGTGATTCTGTAATCCACACTGCAGAGCTGAGGTGGTTCTTTGTGTACTCCATCTGTGGAGAAACTATCAATGACTGGGGAGAGCTGGGTAGTGCTGGTTAATATTCATCTCTCTGGGGCTACTCGTTAATGCTGGTTTGTGTTATTGTGCTGACTGGTGCACTGTGCTGCTGCACCGGACTGAGTGGGTCCTGGAAGGGTTAAATCCATTCCAGGGTTTTGGAATGCTTGGTCAGTATCGGTAGTTTATTGCAGCCTTCCTAGGAAATATGCAGCCTTCCTAGGAAATATCATGCCTGCTTTTAAGGATGAGAAATTGTAGAGTCTTTAGGGTGAAAGCGGATATAGGTGGCAAAGCTGGGAGCTGAATGTCCTGACTCCCACTCCTTCCCTTCAGCACTTCCTGACCCATGTCAGTGAGGTTAACTGTGAACTGGAGACCTTGACTTTGTCTGTTACTGACCTGTGCAAGGCAGCACTTCCATGGCACGGTATTACAATGGTTCTGCTGTTCTGCTTAATACACGAGGGACCAAACCATTGTGTAAAGGAAATTACCAGCTGGTGGATGAAAAACCAGGCTCTGCCCATTTATAAGGTGTGCCTTGTGGTGGGAATGCTGCAAACCACAGGCCCTGGGAGAGGAAAAGGAGCAGCCTGGGTGGCCATGGGATGGGATGTGGTCACCATGAAGAGCCCAGCTCCAGGTATTGGCTTGAAGAAAGCACAACAGCAGCCCTGGGCTGTCAGTGCTCAGGCACTTGTGGCTCTGCAGTGATCTGTCTCTCAGGCTTTGAGAAGAGAGTAGTTAATTTAGAAAGGGAGAGAGGGACACTGAGAAAAATGTTTCCTGTCAGAAAATAACCTGCGAGTTAAATCACATCAGAACTGAGTGAGTTCCTGGGTGCCCTGCTGGAGGGGTGCTTGTCTCTGGGATATGGTGAAAGGTGGAGAGAGAAAACCACACATCTTAATTCTTGCAGTTGGGCAGGAAGCTCCTGGGATGGGCAGTGGCTGCCAGTGCATTGGGGAGGGTCTGTTGTTAGTGTATTCCAGCTGTGCTCTTACAAAGTTATTGTACTGTGGCTGACTGCTTCAGAAAACAGCCCCTTTTTTAGCAGCTGCCTGCAGAGATTTGTGTTCAGAAAATTGGGGGTTGTATCTTGCTGCAGAACACAAGCCATCAGATCGGCTTGTTCACTGGCCAAGCTTGCTGCTGCAGCAGCAGGGCAGGACTAGAAACCAGCAGTGACTAAACAAATGGGGATATCTAACATTCCCAGCAGTGGGGGTTCTTCTGGTTTCAGTGAGCAGCATGCACTTGGGAGACCTGCTGGACAGCATCTCATGGCGAGTGAACAGGGACTTGGATACATAAATGCAGATGAATGTCCTGGAATCAGGAGGCTCCACGTGTGCCTTGAGGCATTTCCTGGCCTCTGAGTTCAGCCGAATATCTGAGCTCCCACATGGTCTAAATGATAAAACACATGAGTTCACTCAATGCACCCAGAATTTCCAGGCTGCAGCCCTTGGCCACTTCTGTATCCACTGCTGCCATCAGGACTGTAATCCAGGAAACTGCAAACATCAACTCGTTGGTGGATTGAAGTCTCTGGTTTGATGCTTTCCTGCGTAAAGCCAGAGAAGAAAGGGAGGCTCTTGTGTCATCCGCATCCATCCTTTCATGTGCACAGTGGGAGTGCAAAAGCAGTGTGCCAGCAAGTACCACAGGCTGTGTGAGGAGATCCCGTTCCACACGGAGCACTGACAGTGTGTTCAGGTGTTCAAGGACTTAATAATGAAATGCTTGAAAATACCTTTTTTTTTTGTTTGTTTGGAAAAAAAAAAAAGAAAACTTGCTCAGCAAAGTGCACACTTGGTTCAATCAGGCCGTTCTTTGGCATCTGTGGTTTTGACAGAAAGTTGTCATCGGTCCTGCCATCGAGTGACCATTTGGCAGAGCTGTGTGAGAGCTCCGGAGTGGAGAAAGCAAGCCACCCCTGGCAGTGTCCAAGGCCAGGCTGGACACAGGGGCTTGGAGCAACCTGCTCTAGTGGAAGGTGTCCCTGCCCGGGGCAGGGGTTGGAGCTGGAGGAGCTTTAAGGTCCCTTCAACCCAAACCATTCCACGATTCTGAGGAGTGAGCGGAGACAGCTGTTGTGTGCCCAGCCCTGGGTCCCTGCCATTGAACAAAATGACCTGCTGTGGCGAAGATGTCTCTGTCTGAAGGACCCTGGGTGAGGATCTGAGCTGCGTGTTCAGGGGGCCCTTTGAGGTTTGCTGGAGTAGGATCAGCCTCCAGCTGTGCCTGGTGAAGCTCCAGGCTCTGAGAGGGCAGAGCTCACCTGCCTGGGTGGCCGTGGGGAGGAGGGAGATGCTCCCAGACCCGGCTCCAGTGAGACCTGAGTCACTTGTCATGGCTGGCAGCTCTCTGGGGCTGGTTGCCTGAGGCTAACTTGGCTCACAGACAGGAGACGTAAAACTGTAGCTATCTATATACACAGAGGAGAGAAAAGTAACAGCTCAAAATGTGTGACTGGAATGAAAATTTAAAGCAGGATTCCCAATTAAAGCTGTGCATGTTGGAGGATGTGCCCGCTTCTGAAGGCTCAAAGGCACAAATGCAGCCGCTCCATGATGCCCTGGATTAAGACCAGGCAGGCTTCTCCAGCACACAAAATCCGTGTGGAAGTGGTGTTGTTCCTGCACATCAGCAGCCTCCCCAGCCCGCCACCCCTGCAGGTTAAGGTAAGGAGCTCTCTTGTCACCTGCCTCATAGCCCTGCTGCTGCATGTCTCTGCGTCTGCTGTTGTGCCGTGTCTTTCACTGCCAGATGATGATGTCTCTATGTAGGAGCAGGGGTTTCTTTCCGAAGACATGTGTTATTCAGCAGTCAGGACAAATGAACTCCCTGGATTTGGGCATGGAGCCTTGGTGCTATATCCTCCCTCTCTCACCAGTGTAAGGCAGGACTGCTAGAGCAGTCTGTGTTCTGTATAAGGCCATTGCAGTACCCATGAGGTTGTAAGAAGGATCTAACCTAATTCGAAAATAAGTGTGTGGAGAGGTCTCCGCTAGCCTTTCCTGCTTCTTCTGTCTCCTTAACTGTGTGTTTCCATCAGGCAGGTAACACATGAGATAACATTCAACTTTTGGCTTCATTCTTTTTACGTGCACAGTAACAAATGCTGTGCCAAAGGGGGCTGTGCAGCAGCAGCAGGGAAGGTCAGGGAGAGAAAGAAACATGGAAAGTGGGGGGAATTGGAAGTTTAAGCCGTGAAGGATATGGCCTTAGGGAGCTTGGTTTGGAAGGGTATCCCCTTTCCAAGGATGCTGGGCTCTGGCTTTAGCCCAGCAGACATGTACGGCTGCTGCTGTGCACAGCGAAGGCAGAACATCCCAGCAGGCTGAGGGGCTGCTCCCATTCTTGGCTGGACTCGAAGCCTCACCCGGTGTCCGAGGGATGGGAGAGTGTCTGCTGTGGTGTAACAGGAGCTCTTGTTGTTTGGAGGGAGTGCAGGGTATTTTGCTGGAGTTGATGTGCTGCACGTCTTTACCTTCCTCTGTGAGGAAAACAGAGGAGGCTTTTTGGCATAGGAAAGCTGAAAAATCTGATGCTTCATCCTTTTATTCCCCTTAGCAAAGGCTCAGTTCCAAGAAACATCTGAAAGAACAGAGTTTCGGGTTTGGGTTTTGTTTTGTTTTTTTCATAGTAAGTTTTGCAATTCTTAAGAAGCAAATCATTACATGGACTAACTCATGACTTTGTGACAACAATGAGAAAACTATTAGGGAGAGCATTGGTGTTCTTGCTGTATCCAGGAAGACTTTCCCAGAACTATATTTATACAAATTCCTCCTACAGAAGAACAGGACCAGAATCTGTTTCTCAGAGGCAGACACACCATGGCTTGATCAGATAGGGATATATGTTTACCTGCTATATCACTATATATAGTGATGGACTCACACTGATTCCATAGTGCTGGAGCAAACCCTGATGTGGAGCTGTGTTGGGGACTTGCCTTCATGACTTGTTCATGCAGACGTGCAGTGCAGTCATGCCAGGCGCTTCCAGGGTAGGTGTTATTCGTGGAGCTATACCAGGACAGAAGTGCTAAAAACTTGGGATAATGCGGTGGAGGACTAAGCCGTAGGATCGTCTGGAAGCTGTGAAATGAGCCTGCAGGATGCTGGAGCTCCAGGGTTCCCTGCAGGGGCAGCAGACACGGTGCTAGACAGTGGGTCTGCTCTCAGATGAGCAAAGCAGAGTGTAGTTCTCGCCCTGCACCCAAGCTGCGTCGCTGTGAGGTGGTGGCCCGGCCTCCTGGGAATCCTGCCACGCTCTGCTTTATGGGCTGCGAGATCGGTCTCATGGCACACGTAGATTTTTCCATAATGCCGTGAAGAACCCAAAAGCGATTTTGCTGTTGCTCTGCAGAGCCTGGGTTGCGCAGAGGAGCTGCAGAAACTGTGTCTGTAGAGATGCTGGTACGGGTTGCAGAGGACCCTGGCTGATACCAGAGCTCCTGGGAGCCTCTGTTTCCTGGTTCTTCAGATGTGGAATATGATCTTTACAAAGCCCAGAGGGATGCCCTGTGGCTGTGCTGCAGCCAGGGAGAGCAGCGGTGTCCTGCACCTGAGCCCTGGCTGTTTGCCATGGCAGCCTTGCAAATGCATCTGGGCTCGTTTCCAAGTTCTAGCACCCCTGAAATTTCCAGGAGAGCAGGACAATGCTTAAACAGCCCTCGGAGCATGAGCCAGCTGCAGACAAACAAGGGAGAATTGGTGCAATCTGCTCTGCTGCAGCTTTGCCAATGACAATCTGTCCCAGTGTGTGGCATCGCTGCCAGCCTGGACACGAGCTCTGCCCACCCAGAGGAACCACCTTTGGCTTTCTCTGGATTGGGCAGAGAGAGGGCTGTAATCACCAAGGGAGGAACTGCCATGGGCTCTTGCTGGTGTGCCCGGGCTTGATGCCAGCCTCTTCACTGGTTTTACTAAGTGGTCATTTGAAAAAGGAGCTGCTGCTTGTTTGGATTCGCTGGACTTGATTGCTTGGTTTCTGCTAATTGCTTTTCAGTGAGTTCTGCAGAAACAAGGACAGGTTCATGCTGTTCATGTCACTAAAGTCACATCCAAGCCCTTTGTAAGTGTGAGTGTTGGTGCTAGAGGGCTGCAGAGCATCCTGAGCCATCTCCTGGTGAGCTGCAATTGCTCTGCATCTCCCTGGCCCAAAGCCTGGATAGCCCAGGCTCAGGGGGTGTGTTCAGATAGATCCCAAAGGCCTCTCCTGACTGAAATACTTGGCTTGGGGCTGAAGGGAAGCAGATGAGATGGGGAGGAAACACTCAGATTGGCTGCTGAGGAGTCAGTGGAAAAAACACCGTGGTGTGAACTTCGTCATCGTTGCCTTTTACCCTGCATCATGCTGTGCCCTGCGCATGGATCAGTGTGTGGCAGGAAAGAGGCAGTGGGCAGGGGAGGTTTGGGATGAGGCTGTACACGTGCAGGGGTCGTGGACAAGGGGCCGGGACAGGCGGAGGTGGCTTCCTTTGGCTGGGCTTGACCATGGTCCAGCCCCTGGTGCTGCCGGCACTTGGCAGCATCTTTTCAATGGGCAGTTGTTTTCCTGCTGCAAGTCCTTGCTCCAGGGCTGGAGCAATTGGCAGGTTGAGAGAGGAAGGAGAAGAGGGGACTGCAGTTGGAGGGGTTTCCAGGCAGCCTTGACTGAGGAAAGACTTGGGCCTGTGACCTCTGCATTTCTGGGAAAACAAGACTTCCTTTCATTTGGCTCCTGAGTGTGCAGGGAAGGAAACCCTCTGATGCTCCTCACCCTGTGCAATGGCACAGCACAACTGGAACAACTGTGCTGGGTGGCATTTGTGGAGCTGAGGCTGACCCTGGTAGTAGGACTGGGGGAGACTGTGATGCCTCAATGAGCCCCTGTATAGTGGTGGGTAACAGAAGTTGAGTAAATCAAACGGATAATAAATCATCTGTTTTCATTGTATTGCTGTTAAGTGACTACATGTTTTTCTAATATATCTGGTGACTGTAACCCAATGTATTTTGTAGCAGGAGCAGTATATGCTGATTGAAATCAAGCATATATTATTGAGAAGATGTATTGACCTAATTGCTGAAGTAATGTCATAATGAAAAGCCATTCAGGCTGCACGTCCTCTCATACCCTCTGGTTTCTGAAGTAACTGAAGGAAATAGCACTTCACTTCTGGTGAAATCATCCCAAGGGTGTTGTTTCTTTGCAGTGTGATGGATTAATTTCATCGAAGGCACTGTGCAAGACAGCAAAATACTCTGGGAAAACTCAGGAAGTTTCCATCATTGTGCTGAGCTCATTTGAAGCATCCTCGGTGACAAAATATGAATGCCCGAACCTCTGTTGGGCTGCAGGTGCCAGCTTGCTTGGTGCTTACTCTGCATGGCACGTGTCAGAGCTGTCACTTTGACTGTGGTCTGCAGCTATGGGGGTGAGGCAGCTACTGCCAGCACGGCCTGAGCATCCTCCTTTGTGCCTGCTGGGATGGAGAGAGCATCCTCAGCCAGGAGCACTCGGCAAACCAGCACTGCTGACCTCTGCAGCCCTGTTCCTGCAGCTCAGCTGGTGGTGGTTGGGTTGTACCCTGCTGATGCACCACGCAGAGATGATGCTCAAGCTCTTCAGAAGGTTTAATTATCACTCCTCTTGAAAGTGAGCTCTTCCTGCACAGTTCCCCTTCAGAGGCATTTGATCTGTTCATATGTTTAGCAGATATATTTTTAATATTTTCGTTTGGAAGTCAGAACATGTTTTAATGAATCAATTTTCAAATTGGTGTCTCCTTCATCATACTTTCCTTAGACCCTGAAAGCATTTGCATCTTATAATTTAAGTGCTTTGAAACTGGGCAGCAAGTGAAACTGTTAACCACGATGATTCACATTTGCACCTCAATCCCATCTGAGCTTCCTCATCTGCTGCAAGTTAATTACATCCCACCAGGATCCTTTGATATTTGAGTAATTTTGGAGCACCAAGGCTTAAATTTGTGCTTGTTGCCTTTTAGAGGTTTCACTCCTCAGATGACACCAGAATTTCATTGTGTTCTCTGTTTTTGCTCTGGGTTAAGCTGTATTATGGGAAGGATTTGGTACATGGATTCAAGGTAATTATTACCAGTGCATAACGTGTTGAGAGCCCAGTTCTTCTAGGTGTAGAGCAGCTTCTAGAGGTCAGGAGTAGCTTAATATCCTGGAGTTGGGGCATCTCTTTGGCCAGAGATCAGAGCCATGGAGGTAAGTCATGGTGGGTGGTGTGCAGCCCCAGGGAGTTGTGAGCGGGGAGTGCTGTGCATGACTTCTGCTTCCAAGCAGGCAATGGGGAGTTTGAATCTGAATTTCTGACAATGATGTAGCTTGTTGGAGCCATTACGAATTGAAATGGGGTCTTATTCAGCTCTGCTAATAAGAGGGTAAATGCAGCTAAATACAGCTGTCTTCCTCACTGCCATTTGGTATTTATTAGCAAATATGCCGTGGAATTGAATTCCTTGTAAGTACTGTGCAGCTAATGGCAGATAGCAATTAGCTGAAATGACTACTCTTGAGCACTGATGCTGCCATCAGTGAGGGGAAGAGGAAGTCTGGAGCCAGCACACAGACCAGCAACTTCCAGAACTCCCTACAGTTTTCCGCTCTGGATTCTCAATTTCATGCCCTTATCAAAAGACTGCAGTGAAAATAGCTTCATCTTGGTACTCCCTGGAGCTCCAGCTTGAGCAAACACTTCTCAAGCAGTAGTAAGTGTGTGTGTGAGTATTACTATTTTCAGTTTGGGGGTCACTGAAAGGACTTGCTGCAATACTACCACCAGTAAAAGTGTGTGGAGTGGAAACCTTCTCCAGATGCGCTGGTGGCACAGAACTGCATCTGCAGCACCTCACGTGCTTCAGGAGATGTGAAGGAAGCTGGCCTAGAGGCTTGGAACTAGTCCAGAAGCTGGGAAGGATGGGGTGCAGCGTTCACTATTCATCTGTGGCCCTTCCTTTCCAAACAATACAAGAGGTTTTGTTTTCTTCACCTCACTATTAAGGTGATGTGTAGGTCAAAGTGCCCCGGGGGTTCTGCCCTCCATTGACTGGAGGGAAACCAGCTTCTGTGGCTGGTTTCGAACTACCAGTAGTCACAAAAATGCCAGAGTAATTTCACATGTATCTTGACTTGTTTGTCAGCCTTCCCTGCCAGCCCGTGCTTGATACAGAGCCTTGTGGTGAAGCTGCCTGGCAGGAGGGGATTGGTGCTGATGTGGTGGGAAGCGAGGGGCTGTGCTGCAGGGAGGAGAGGCACTGCTGGGCACGCTGCACCAGAGCTGGCTTGGGAGGGAGCTGAGCATCCTCACTAGTGCTGCCCCTGCAGACCAGAGCAGGTTAAGGGCTGTGTTGATACGGACGTAGGTGCAGGGGAGGGAACAAACCATCCCTGGGGAGCTGGAGCAGCTCCTCCCCACCGTGTTACCCCGCGGTTCAGGCACTGCCTGCTTTCCATGTACAGTGCTGTGCTGAGGCTGGGAAGGGGGGGTTCCTGAAGGGGAATAATTCCCAGCTTGATCACGTTCTCTAAGGGTGTGCTGGCAGTTAATTATTTAAATGCATATTTAGTTAAGCCAGTGAATAGACATTTACACTGAGCACCTGATACACGTGATCCCTTCTGACTGGCAAAAAGTGTGTAACTGCCCCCGTCATCAGTGCTCTGAAATTACACTTGGGTTTGTGCGCAAGTCAATCAGGTTGCAAGTAAAATGCTAAAATCTGTCGTTTCATTAATTCATATCAATAGCATCACTAAGGTGGTTTGGGGGTTTTTACTACTGTTGGTGGTTTTGGTGTTGGTTTTTTTGTTTTTCCTCCACTCTAAAAGCTTTGGGTTTTATTCCTGACTTTAGAACTCCAGGAGCTCTGATTTTTTGTCCCCCTTCATATGAATCAAATACCTGTAAATATAATTTAAAGGCAGTTTCACCTGGTCTCTTGCCCCGTGAGGCTTCTAGCATTTAAGGCAGCAGACAACTGCCTCTTGGCTCTGTCTTGACATGATTATTTCCCGTGCAGCTTGATGGATTTGCAGCCAGCAGGTAAGTGCTGTGAGCATGGCAGCCCTGAAGGTGTGAGAGGGAGGGCTGGAGGGAGACAAGTTTAACTTCTGAACACTGTGTGGTCTCCTCTGTCTCTGCCTGCCTGGAGCAGATGGGCTGAGGTGCAGACCTGAGAGGTGGGACGTTGCTGTGTCCTTCTCTGGCTCCTGTGGCCGTATCTCCTGGCTGCAGGAGCTGTGGCAGCCCTGAGCTTCGGGTCAGCACGTGGCCCGTGGTCAGCTCCTGGCTAAAGGCCCCCTGTCCTGTTGTTTCCCAGCTGAGCAGGGGGAGGGCAGTGTGGTGATGTCCATGCGGTGTTATTGTCTTGGAATATTTGGCAAGGGAGACCCAAGATTTGGGCTAGAGCAGGGTGTTAGGAGGTCTGACTGTAGCTCCAGGGTTTGGAATGCAGGTTATGAGTAGTGTTCCCCCTCTGGGGACCTGTATCATCACACAGGTCCTAATTACAGTGCTGTTTTGACAGCAGTCATGGAGATCACTGTTAATGGCACTGATAACACCTCACACTCCTCCTTTGGTTCTCACTTGGCTGTGTTCTTGGCATCCCCAGTGCTCCTGGGACCCACACTGCCTTCTGTGTTGCTTGAGAACGTCTGATGTGTACAAGTCCTTGAGTTTTGTCTTTTGTGAAGGAATGCTTCTGCTCTTTCATTCTGCCAGCCAGCTTGCCAGGCAGCCAAGAGGCAATCTGTGATAGAGATCATCATTAGCTGCTATCTGACAGTGATGAATGACCCTGGGAAATGTTGTTGTTAAAGGCAATATCTGCTCTTCCTGTTCTTCTCTCTCTCTGCCTTTCGATCAGTTATCCTTTAAAGAAGTTAAAGAGGAGGGAAGGTGGCCCTCCTCTATGTTGAGCTGGGAAGTGACTTCCTTATCCCTGTCACCACACAGTGGAAGGTGACCCTTTTCTGCCTCATATGACTGTCAGAAGAACATCCATTCCTGGGCTTGAAGTTCCCAGCTGTCACACTGATGGGGGCCGAGTGATCTGCCAGCATTATGCCACTCACTCATTCCTCCAGCAGACTCCTGTGCAGATTGCCAAATCATCTGCGCCCAAACACTGGGTTTCTGTTTGGTCTCCTTCTGCTTTTAAAAAATTGTTCTTTTGTTGTGGACCTGGAGTCTGGGATGTGACTTCTGGGAATACTTGGATGGAATTCTGCCTATTGGGAGGAACACACAAATCTGGGAGTGCTTTGCACTGATTTAGGGCAAGGCTTGTGAACAGGGGCCACTTCAAGTGAGCTTCCCCCCTCCCCAGGTCTCTGCTCAAACCCTCAGTCAGGGATGAACTGTGCTGCCAGCAAAAGGTTGAATGGAGTGGGAGAGTTGTGCTAACAAGCTCCGGTGTTTTAGCTGTGGAAAAGCAGCTCCTGTTCTGCACTCTCTCTTCTGAACCACACCAAATGGCCAAGCCCAGCACCTTCAGCTTGTCAGCAGTAATTTGCTGGCTCAGGAGGGCCTGAATCTTCTTTTCTGTTATTAAGATGTGAATAGTATGTACTTGCTAAGGTGGTGCAGGCCCAGATGTGCTGCGTGTGTGCCAGCAGGGGAGGAGGTTAATACGTGGGGGCTGAGGGGTAGAAGGTTGTGCATCTTGGATGGGGATGGTTTGGAGCCCGTTTAAACGGGCAGAGATGTGCTCTGTGGGTTCCACCTTCTGTTCATCCCCAGTGTGAGAATTGCTCAGATCATTGCTGGAACCTGCAGCGCTTCCTGGGTGGCAGATGGATGAGGCCCCTTTGGATCCTGGGAGTGCTTCTGCCCCAAAGTGAGCCTCTTTTGGAGGAACCCTCTGCACCTGACAAGAAGAGGAAGTCTTTCTGCTATTGAATCAAAGAGGCACCAACAGGAATTGCTGATGTGACCCCAGAGGCAATGTGTTTTGGGAAGAGAACAATTCAGAAAGGAGGGAGCTGCCTTGTACCATCTCATGGGCTTTTCTAGGGCCCTTTTTCTTTGGGCAGCACTGAAAGTGTGTGAGTGAACCCAGACACTCTTGTCCCTGGATTTCAGCTGTGGACTCTCCCATCTGCTACCTGAAGCCAACAGCAGGCGAAGGACATTGCATTTCTTAAAGGAAAGAAGACGTTACCTTCTCTGGGTCTCTGGAAACAAAAGCAATGCTCCTTTCCCCTTTCAGTGACAGCAGAGAGAAAAAAGTGTCCCAGATAAACACAGTTCCAGATTCCAGTAGCGTAATGGTAACGTTGAACTGTGGAAACTGGAGCGCAGTGCATGTTGTGCAGACATGAAGACGCCCTCAGCATCTTTAAAACCCCAGATGCTGCCTGGGAACTTACGGGAGAGACCTGTCTGGAAGATCGTTCCAAGCAGACCCCACTCCCTCTGCCTCCTGCTGCTGGTGGGACTGGAGCTCTGGGTCTATGTCCAGAAAATGCACAACCTGCAGAAGAGGTAGGAGAGGGCTCAGGTGTTGCTGTGGGAGGAAGCGGGGCTGCAGCTGAGTCTGTCAGGATTGATGGGTTTCTCCTGTTGTTACTGGTGGTTTTCCCTTTGCCAGTCTGTCAAGGTGGGTCAGGTTGGCTCCGTTGAACAGCAGATTCCTGTAGTCACCCTTCTGGCCTGTTCTGACGGACAGTGGAGCTGTGGCCTTTGGAAGCTGTTGTACGTGCAGTGTTTTGATGTGCTTGAGTTTGTTCATTGACCTTTAGTTGGTTCCTCTGCCCTCGGCGTTGTGTTTCTGGTGGCTTTTAAGCCTGCAGTGGCTGAACGGCACACGAAGTTGCTTCCCTAAACCAGCCCTGGCTGTGGGGCCCTGAGGATGTGGGAAGGGCAGGTGGGGTTTAGGAGTGGGTTGTGTTTCTATTAATAACTGCTGTGCTGGAGCCTGGTCCCTTCCCATGGCAGCAGCGTGATGCAGAGGAAGAGCCTCCTCTCCCTCCTCCTTGTTTGCGTCGCTGCCGGCCTGGGCAGTGATGTTAATCGGATCAGGCAGGTTCTCTGCAGGGCAGCCTGTGCAAGGACAAGCAGATTGTAACGAGAGGCTGTGTCACCAGGAGGGCACATCACTGTGCTGTGCTGAGCACCTCCCATGGGAACACCAGGAAAGCACCCGGAGAGTGTGTGTGAAAGTGTGAGCGTATTGGAATGTGGCTCCAGGGCACAGGTTTCACTTCTGGTTGATTCCACTGGCAAGTATGGCCTGAGGGAGATGCTGCCCTTGGAGGTGTAGCTGGGTTGTGTTGCTGAAGGGTTTTCTGTATTGAGGGGATGGGAACCCTCATTTCAGCCTGTTGAAATCACAGGTTTGGTTGGAGCTAGGCTGCAATGCCAAGAGTTAGGGAAACTGGTCTCCAGCTCAGTTTTCTGGCTGTTTACACTTGGTGAACTCAGTTTCTTGAAGAGAATCTGGATATTGGGAAGAGTTTTGCTTGTGTTGAAATTTGAACTGGTCATTTTGAAATTTGCTTCTGTCTGCCATGTTCTAACTGGAATCCACCCTTAATTCCTGTGAGAGTGGCTCATTCCTGCATCTCAGCTGCCTGAATTTAATCTGGCTGATGCGAGTACAAGATGTTCCTTGTCTGTCTTCAGTCCCAGCCAGCAGGGATTTGTCAGTACCTGATGATGACACTGGATAACCACTCTAGTGATCTGCAAACCATGAACGTGCCTGGGGACTGGTGGAGGTTTGGTGTCATCCCCAAATGGTTCCCTCTAATTCAACATGCTGTAGCAGAAGCTCATTTTTACTCACTTCCATGTGGCCTGGCAAGAGGATCAGCAGAGAGAAATTAACCAGTTTTAGTACTAACAGTCTGAATATTTCTATTTCCCCTGTGAAACAGCAGTTGAGGGACTGATGCTGCACTGGCACCATGAGCAGCCTCATGTGCAAGTGAAATAGCCACCCAAATGGGGCTTTGCAATGAGCTTGAAATCAGATATTCATGGGGAGTCTGAGGTGGGAGCTCGGATGAGCTGCCTCAGTCCTGTTCTCCCTTGTGTTACTCAGTGGTTTTGGGGACAAATGAAGAGTGAGGCATGAGAGGTCACCACAATGTTTGGAGAGAGAGTTTCAAACCAGCTCTTTCACCATTTTCATGTTCATTGTTCTGTTGTTTGGATAGTCCTTGTGGGTTGTCCTCTCTGGAGGATGCCATTGGGCTGCCAAGCGCTGGGTGTTTGGAGCTGTAGGGAGCCAGCTCAGCAGGGAGGCTGCCAGACAAACTGGACTGGATTTGAGGCGGTTTATGCACTGCTCACAGAGGAACTGGCTTTGTTTCCTGGCAGCTGAGAAAACACCATCCTGCCTCTTTGTAAGAAAAATGTATAATGAATTGGCATTTCATATGTGCATCTCCCCAGGCCCCTTGGCAGCAGGCAGAGGCAATGCTGGAGCACAGCCCTGGAGCAGGAGGAGCTCTGCCCCGAAGTCAGTGGGTGCAGGAGGCGTGTGGGGGCACGGTGGACATTGTGCCCTCAGGGAGAGGAGCCAGAGCAGTGCAGAGTGCTCTGGGTTGGCCAGCACACCTCAGCCTTGGTTTGCAGAGACCCTGGCTCATCATAAGGGTGGTTTGGGGGAAGCATCTTCTAACCTGCTACAGGAGGTGTCAGCTGGGCTGCTGCTATCGCAGTGTTGATGAGCAAGTTGTTCTCTTCACTGTGACCACAGTTAAACTTCCTGCAAGTACTCTTTGCCTGAGAACAGAGTAGAAATGGGTTTTGGATGCTTATTATCTTCTGTCTGCCCCTTGCTTTGCTGATTCTGGACAAGTGAGCTGTGATTCTCCCTGAGCAGATGCCCACCTTTGACCTACATGGTTTTGCCTTTTAAAAATCCATTGAGCAGAAATGAAAAAGCCAAGAGGTGTCAGAACAGAGGAGCAGGAACATGCTGTGTCCATCTGGCTTGTGAAGGGGCTGACTCTGCAGAAGCTTTCAAACATGTGCTCTGCCCCCTCTGAGAACTTTGGGTACGTGTGGTCTAGTGGGGACAGTTGTCACTTGGAAAGCACTTGGAGCACTCAGAGGAGCACAATCCCTTCTCTTGAAGCAGCATCCCTGCTCTCACTCCTCTCTGCTGGCTCCCACTGACAGCACAGCATGTGCCATTGCCAAAGGTGCTGAGAAACACGAGGGAGGAAAGCTGGGCCGGAGGCTGATGTGCAGTGTGCCTGTGGAAAAAGTGACAGCAGGAGAGCTAATGAGAAGCAGACACTGAGCACTGGAAGCTGCTCAGCCAAGAAATTCTGCGCAGTCCAGAGTTTCCTCTGATATCCAAGAAAAATGTGTTATACCTTGGCTACCCTCTTTGTTACCCCAGGAAGGTGGTGCAGGATGGACAGTCTGGGTACGTGGCTTGGGCAGATGCCATGTTGCTCTGGCCGTGTGTGTGCATCTCGAGAGCCAAAAGCCCTGAGTTTCTTGTCCAGATTCCTACTGGGAACCCAGGGGCTGCTTCTGGCCACATGCAGAGGTGGTCTGTAAATGCGGATGCTCCTGTGTCTCTCATGCCTGGTGGGCTGCTTTCCCTGAGGGGCTGAGTGCCCACCACATCCACTGGTGTCCACAGCACTGAGGTGTGTGAGCTGCGTGTTCCTGGGTTGTTGTCACCCAAACTGTGTTTGACCTGGGGCTGGGGCTGGGGCTCGGGGCTGAAGGCAGAGAGGGCTTCAGGTTTGTTTCCCTGGTACAGTGAGTAAATTAAAGGTGTACAGTAAAGGAACCACAGTAAAGGAACCATTGCATGCAGTGTGGTGCTCTGCAGTCCTGCTCCTCTAGAGATGGTGGTCTTGCTTTTGGCAGAATGGAGGCGTCCTGCCTGGAGCTGGCCCTGGAAGGAGAGCGCTTGTGCAAGGCTGGGGACTTCAAGGCTGGGGCAGCCTTCTTCGAAGCAGCGGTGCAGGTGGGGACAGAGGACCTGAAGACTCTCAGTGCCATCTACAGCCAGCTGGGCAATGCCTATTTCTACCTAAAGGAGTACTCCAAAGCCCTGGAATACCATAAACATGACCTTACCCTGGCCAGGTAAGCATGTCAGCAACGCTTCGTCCTAATTGGATGGGCACAGGCTCATCAGTGGGGTCTGAACCCAGCAGCCTGAGGGAATCTGCCCCAGAAATAAGCATCCAAAACTGGCTCTGAAGCATGGGGTGTCTGTCCTGTGGAGAACATGGGAGGCAACAGGAATGGGCCAGCCACCTTCAGAGCAGGGAGGTGGGGATAGGGATATGGATGTCAGGATGTGGAACAAGAGCAGGGCAGTGTCCAGTTCTCCTATCCCCAGGTACTCATTGTAAGTACACCTGAAGTCAGTAGAGCAGTTCACCTGATACAGCACAAGAGGGAACAAGGATCTGTCCTCAAAATAGAGAGAGCCCGTATGAAGCACTCCAGCCAGGGGGTGTGCTGGGAGCTGCTGGAGGTTGTGTACACACCGTGCAGTGCTTGCTGCGGCTTGAATCCTGCTCCAGTAGCTGGTGAGTAAAGGTTTTGAGCTCTTTAACACCTCTTCCTTCCTCCCATCATCTTGTAGAACCATTGGGGACCGCATTGGAGAAGCCAAAGCAAGTGGAAACCTTGGGAACACATTGAAAATACTCGGGCAGTTTGATGAAGCTGTTGTTTGTTGCCAGAGACACTTGGACATTTCTCAGGAGCAGGGAGATAAGGTAATCAGTTCATGGTATCCAACAGGAAATATTTCCTAGCTTTAAAAATAACCTGCCTGCAAGTCAGTAAATACGATAAGGTGAAGGTGGGCTTTGGGAGGAGGTGGAGTGTAAAGCTCTTCCTTCTGGCTGCCATCACAGGTCTCATGCTGCTCACAGCAACAGCTGCCATGACAGTGAAGATGGGAAAGGAAAATGTGGCTTTGACCTCCTCTGCCCAGCAATGGAAAGGTCCATATTGGGATGTGAAGTGTAATACCTTGCTGCTCCCTGTTCTTCCTCCCTTTAGGTAGGTGAAGCCAGAGCACTCTATAATATAGGAAATGTTTACCATGCAAAGGGAAAGCACTTATCTTGGAACATGGCCCAAGACCCAGGCTACCTGCCTCAAGAAGTCAAGGAGACTCTACAGAAAGCTTCGGAATATTATGAGTAAGTATTTAAGCTTGGCCAACCCTTTCTCCTGCAGAGAACAGGGCTGGTCAAGCATCAGTGGCTGCTAACATACACACAGGTATTCCTTGGTTCAGCTTCTCCTGCTAAGTTCATAATCTGCAGCTGTGGTGCCTCTGTTCTGGTGGCAGCTTTCAGGTTACCTGAGCTCTGATAACCATTGGGCTGCTGAGAGCTGCAGGGGTGCAAGATGACAACTTTTGCTGAGTCCTGTAGAAGCATTTCTCACAGGGGGATTTGGTTCCTGGGCCACTGAGGATGTGGAGCTCTGGAAGATGTTTGCTGCAAAGAATGAGTCTGTGGGCTCAGTGCTGTGAAAAACCAGGCAGCTGAATGAGATTCTGCATGTTATAATGAGTGAGGAAGATTCCCCTGAGATGCCAAGTTAAAATGGCAAATTCATCTCAAGAAAGGTGAGAGAGGGGCTACAGGCTTTTATAGAATCAGAGCTAAAACTCTTCGTGGCATTGCCTTGCTAAGGACTCACTGTCGTTTGGAGTATGATTATGCAATTAAGTACAACAGTCTGCTCCCTCTCGGAGCTGTATTTGGAAGCTGCGTTGTCAGCTCCTGTAGCCCCTGCTGCTCCCTGCTGGCCTTGATGAGAATGGATCCCTGTGTGTCTCCATCACTGGGACCGCGAAGAGCCAGGGGAAGAGGCTTTTGCTTGGAGTCCTGGTTGGACTTCTTGTGGCTCTGTAGTTTATCTTGCTTGTATCATCCTTCACGTTCCTCAGTAGTTTCTCAGATCAGCCTGTCCCACGCAGGAAAGTTGTCACCAGACTTCTGGGCAAATGTTTTTCTCCTCCTACTTCAGAGTTTTGCTTCAATAATGCTGGGGGTTTAAGAGCCTTTTTAGATGAAGGGAGTGACAAGATCTCATATCCATCCTCTCACATCTGAGGATGTGATAGCGCCTATATATAACTTGCCATCCTTTTTCCTGAGAATGGTGCACGTAGCACAGCCGGTGGGTAGATTTGTGCTGGCTGAGAGCTCTGTGTGTGCTGTATGTGTAAAGGGTGGAAAAAACAAGGTAAGGAAATGCTGGGAAGCTCCATAAGCAGAGCCCTGGCAGGGGACTGGATCTTGTCTCTCTCCACAGGTTTTTCCCAGTCCTGCTGTAGGTAATCTCCTTTCTCCTGTGCTCCTGCTTCCCCCCTGCACAGTGAGGTGATTGTTTCTTATTTAACGTGGGATCCTGTCAGCCCATGTGTGTGCGAGCACTTGTGAGTACCTGGACACAGCCACAGATTGCTTGAGGTTGAGAGAGCAACAGGGACTCACACCACTGGATCTGCACAAGCTCTTAGAGCTGCAGCTACTGTGGATCTACCAGACCTTCTCCTGCCAAGGGGTGGCTGTGCACAGGGTGGTGACTGGGGAGGGGAAATGCCTTCTCCAGGGTTAGCTCTCCTTTATGGCGTGGGTTTCTTTGCTGTGTCTCCTGCCGTTGCCTGTTCTCACCAGATGTTACTGCTCTGGTTTCTTTCAGGAGGAACCTGTCCCTGGTGAAGGAGCTGGGGGACAGAGCTGCCCAGGGCCGTGCTTATGGCAATCTTGGCAACACCCAGTACTTACTTGGCAACTTCAGTGAAGCTATAGCCTTCCACAAGGAGGTAGGAGACTGCTGTGCCTTCTCCCTGGGTCCAGGGGCTGAGACTGGATGTTGGGGAGCAGCTTTGCTTCTCACCACAGCCCAGGAAGTCCTGTGTGTACCCCTGGGTCTGGCCCTGTTGTGGTAACTCATGTTAGCGCACACCTGATGAGCAGCTTGAGGGAAGGGTGCTGTTGGCTTGGAAACCAAAGGAGATACTCAAGGACAAGTTGCAGCTGGGCCTAGCAAAGCTTTTCTGCTCTTAATTTGTATCCTCCTAGATTTTAATAAATGCAAGCCATGGATTTAATTAAGCTGTTGGAAGAGCTGTTGATAAGGAATAAATGATGCTTGTAGAACATAACTCTCTATAAAGCTTTGCAGAGGGGTGAGGTGGCACAGTCCCTGCTCCATTCAAATGCAGTTCAGCTCCTGTTTCAGTTTCTTTGCAGTGGAGGGTGCTCAGCACCTTAGAATGTCAGCCCTGTCAAAGCTCTTGTGATTCTTGAATGCTGGGACAGCAGCCAAGCAGGGCTGTGGGAGAAGGGGCTTGGAGAGGGACAGGAGAACTCTACGTAGTATTTGGGACCTGCATGTTAGTCTGGTCAGCCACATCCATCCACAGCCTGACCTATAGCTCCCTGTTCTCCTGTTTAGTCACCTGCTGAAGCATATGCATAACACCTTTGCACTTTAGTTAGAGAGATGTGTGCTGACCAGGCTGAAGTAGGACTTCGAGGAGGATGTGATGTTACTCCCGCTTTTCCAAAGACCCTTTCTGATGCTGAATTGCGAAAGAGGGAGATTTCCTGCTGCATCCGGCCCCAGCAGCACATGCATCGTTACCTTGGTGGGTGGGAGCTCTGCAAACCAAGATTAACCCCCCAGAAATGGTGCTGTGTGACAGAAATCTGGTAGTGTCCAGCCTGTACTCACCAACCTGTGTCTGCTGCAGCGCCTCGCTATTGCCAAGGAGTTTGGGGACAAGGCAGCCGAGCGGAGAGCGTACAGCAACCTGGGCAATGCACACATCTTCCTTGGGAGGTTTGACATCTCTGCTGAGTACTACAAGTAAGTGCCAGGGGCTAAGGCAGACTCGGGGCACATGTCCCCTGGAGATCTTGACCTGTTGCAGTGAATTCACAGGCTCAGGGGGATGTGATGAGGGACCTGGAGGCCAATTGCATGTGTGGTGCTCAGCAGTGGCGAGTAATGCAGGCAGCTGATAGCCTGCAGTGTGTAACAGGCACCAGCCTCAGTGCAGCACATGCTGAAGTGGTGACTTCCCTGTCACCTTGTGGGAGTGCCTTGCAGTAACCGGCTCTCTTCATTCCTGATTTTTT
>NW_009937305.1:26010-27295 GCF_000696875.1 Nestor notabilis
AAACACTCCAGCTCTCCAGACAACTCAAAGACCAAGCAGTAGAAGCCCAGGCATGCTATAGTCTTGGAAACACGTACACGCTGCTTCAAGACTATGAAAGAGCCATTGAGTACCATCTAAAACACCTGGTGATAGCACAGGAGCTGGGAGACAGGTAAAGAACTGCCTCAGGAGATGGTGCCTCTGCTCTGCTGGGTTCAAAGCATGGGCCATTCCCTGTTGATCTGTTGTTCTCTGCTGCTGGGGTAGGTCTTAGTCCTGTCATTTGTGGAAAAGTACCATGATTGACACCTTTATTTTGTCATTCCAACCTGGAGATTGTGCCCTGAATGCTTTGTCTGCGTGGGCTGAGTGAGATTTCTAGGAAGAGGTAGCTGAAGAAAATGCATCATATTCAGTGCCTTGTCATGTGGCTACTGCTGCTTTATCCCAAAAGGGCTCTAAAAGCTCCTTCAAGTTCACAGGAAATGTATCTTTCTTAGAAACTGTGTGCCCGGGGCAGGTACATGTGTCACTTTGTCCTGTGCTCTGAGGCGATGCTGGAAATGTCCATGTAGAATTGATGATGTTACATAGAGACAGTGGAGATTATATATTTTGCTTCTTGGCCTCACAGAATCCCAGACTGGCTTGGGTTGAAGGGACCTTAAAGCTCCTCCAGTTCCAACCTTCTGCCACGGGCAGGGACACCTTCCACTAGAGCAGGTTGCTCCAAGCCCCTGTGTCCAACCTGGCCTCGTTCCTTCTTCTTTAGGAGATTTGGCCTTTTTTTCTCTTTCTTTTTAAAATATGTATTTTTGAGAGGCTGGTTCCTGCCTCCTGGATATTCTCTGTAACCCTGGAGCCTTTTCGCAGCTGAAGTGACTTTGCAGCCCCGTGTTCAGTGTTGCTGCTGCTGGCTCTCAGGAAGCCCGGGTGTCCTCCACTAGATGGAGCAGAGACATTACAATGGGAGATGCGTGGCACTACCCAGTATCTGCTCGGGGAAGGTCTAATCCCACCCAAGGGTGAATCACGCTGTGGGGGTGCAGGCCTGTGGGCTCCTGCATTGCTGGGAACACACCCTATGAGCAGAAGGTATTGAACAGGCTGACAAGAAGAACGTTTAAATGCTGATGAACCCGCCCAAAGCCCTGCCAAGGGAGCTGCGGAGCTGCAGTCATGCTGAGCCGCCCCCCGCGCCCCCGCTGCTTTTTTTATCCCTCACCCCCCACATCTGCTCCCCTGCAGAGCTCTGCACCTCCCAGCAGCAAACAGATGCTGAAACCTGCCCCAGAGACACCCA
>NW_009937305.1:27352-27778 GCF_000696875.1 Nestor notabilis
AGGCAGCAGCCCTGGGGCCTGTGTACGTACATCGATACGGGCCTGGCTTTTGCAGGCGCTTTCAGTTTGTGCGTGAATCTGGGTGATGCAGTGCTGGTGTACAGCAGGAGAGTGGTGCATGCCTGCAGTGTTCTCTCCTTGACGTGTTCGTGCTAGCTTAGCTCTGGGCTGCTGTTGAACAAGAGGGCTGGAGAAAAGAAGTCTCAGGGGAGCCCTTATACAAGTCTTCCAACACCTAAAGGGGCTACAAGGAACCTGGAGAGGGGCTTTTGATGAGGGCCTGTAGGGACAGGACAAGGGGGATGGCTTTAACCTGCCAGAGGGGAGATTGAGATGAGCTCTGAGGCAGAAGCTCTTCCCTGGGAGGGTGCTGAGGCGCTGGCACAGGGTGCCCAGAGAAGCTGTGGCTGCCCCATCCCTGGCAGT
>NW_009937305.1:27848-35793 GCF_000696875.1 Nestor notabilis
AGGGGTTGGAGCTGGATGAGCTTTAAGGTCCCTTCCAACACAAATCACTCTTTGATTTAATGTCACATGTCCTTGATGCATTGTGCATCTCTGGAGAGGAGTCCTTGCTATGTGAGGTGGAAGCTTCACAGGATCTGTGGCTTCTGCTTTCATGCTGCTGCTCAGAAATGAAGCCAAACCTTCTGGGCTCTTCCTACCCTGCTTAGCTTTTTGCCACTGTGGGTGCAGTCCCACTTTTGAGGCTACTGCTCATTCCCTGGTCTTAGTGAGCCCAGCTGAAAAGTTTAAGGTGTACAGTGCATTTCATGTCCTTGGTAGAACCCTTCCATAGGTGAAAGCACAGCTTGGAGCTGGCCCGGCTGTCAGCACTCTCGGAGGAGGCCCTGAAGGGGCTGCTGGGTTCTGCCCAGCATTTCTGTGGTTGACAGTTTCCTGTTTTGCAGGGTGGGAGAAGGAAGAGCCTGCTGGAGTCTCGGAAATGCCTATGTCTCCCTGGGGAGCCATGAACAGGCTTTGCACTTCGCAAGGAAACATCTTGAAATCTCCCAAGAGGTAAGAGATGCTGGTTCAGATCAGAGGGAATCGATCCCCCCTGTTGAGAGGAAGGCTGTATTTTATGCCAGTAATTCTATTACTGTCGTTTTTCTCTTGCTATAACTGCTATAGGAAGCCCTCATCTATGTGCTGTTTCAGTGGAGTTTTCAGGATCTGCAGAACTTGGCTGGGAATATTCTTGCTATGGGAGGCTCCCAGCCTTCCCCTTAACTACAACTCAAACAGTTGCTGTACGTTGCTCCTAACTGATACTCCTGGGTGAGAAGGGACCTTGGGAGCAGTTGTCCAGTCTGCTGGCCAAGGTTGTGAACCCGGCTGGTGCGAAGGAGCTTGGATACCTCTTGGTGTCCAGTCTGTCAGTAAGACCCACCTTTCCTGAGCACGAGGCTATGAGATTCTGACCGAGATGGACCTTGTGATCCTAGCTGTGGTGTGGCTGGATTTGCTGGCAAGTACATGGAGAAGGCAAGGCCAACCTCCAGCCAGTGCCTGGGTGCTCTGAACCTGCTGTGTTTGCACTGCAGTTGGACAAGTTGTGTCCTCGCAGTGGAGCTGGCAGGGGATCCCAGCACTGTCCTGGTGCAGTTGGTTGCTGATGCTGGATGAGCACAGCTCACCCTGTGCCACTGCCCTGCCCTGTGGGGCCTTACACATGCAGCTTTCCTGGCACAAGAACATAGGGCAGTTTTAGGTGGCCCAGAAGTACAGGAAGCCAGAATTCCACTGTTTGCTCTTTCCAATGAGGAAATGGGCCGTGGCCTCTTCAGTCTTCCCAGATGAAGAAGTTGCCCTGCTGAAACACTAGCTGAAATCTCCATATGCAGGTGCTTTGTGTGTTTTCCTGCCCATCCATTAGGTCGGCTGAATCTCAGGGTAGGGCTGACATACCAGCTGAATTGTGTATTTAATTATACTTATCAGACAGGCAGAAGAAATCCTGTTCTTTGGCCAGGATGGTTTAGGAGAAATGAACTCTTCCAGCTGTAGGTTTAGGACTGTTGCAGAACAGGGCTGACTGCTCAGAGCTTGTCAATGTGCTGTGTGGATGCAGGGTGATGGGAGGACAAGGGCAGAAGTAGTCCTGGTGACTTCTGGGGTGGAGAGGAAACCCAGCAGGGTGGGAGTTCAGTGTTCATGTTCTGGGGTGATGGTTGTGATTACAGGGCATGTCAGGAGCAGGTTACTCATAGCAGGTGGCTGATAGACTCCCCACATCATTAACTAGGGAGCAATGCAGAGACTGTCCATTTGTGAGGAGAGCCTGCATTAGCTTCCAGCAGCTGGTGATTCTGTTATAAACCTGATGGTTTGTTCCAGCCTGGGGAACCAAGTGAGCTGCTTGTGCTGTTGTGGCAAACACCAGCATTTTGCCCAGGAGAAACCTAGTGAAGTTTAGCCTTTGCACACTGGTGTTTAACTGTGCTTCCCATCAGCTTTTCCCTTCTTCCCCAACAAAAATCTGAATCTAAATGAAATCTCAGTGTAACCACATTGGGAGCTGCTGCAGGGTGAGCAGAGGGTACTGAAAACTTCCTCTGGAACAGCTGGAATGAAGGATGTGCACCTGAAAACCTGGAAGCTGCCCCAGCTCCTAGACACTGCTCTGGAGTAGCTTTTCCACCTCTGCCTGTGGCAGGGGGCTCCTGGGAAACACACATCTGAGCTGAGGGCAGAAAACAGGACTCTGTGTGGTGTGTGGGGCAGGTCCTGCCTGGGGTCGTTGTCTTGTCAGTGTGTTCCTCTGATGCTGACAAGGGCCCTGAAGGTGATCTGGAATGAGTGGAAGTCAGGGAAGCATCAAGGACTGTGAGACCAAACCAGTAACTTCTCTGGAGATGATGCCAACAGCAAATCTCTTGTAATTGCTGGGGGATTTGTGCCTGATAAGCTGTTTGATCTGCTTCCCTTTAGTGCTTGGGGCTTTGTCATAACTAATGTGGGGATTTATGATTTGTCCTAGGCTGGCTCACACTGCAGCCTATCTCACAGGACCACAAAAGAGCTTTGTAAGGCATTTACCAGGAAGTCTGGCCTCTCCATGGGAACAGCCAAGGTCTTCCTCTGTAACGGAGGCTGCTGCTTCTCTGAAGATTTGAGGCTGTTTGAGTGACCTCTCTGTGTTTGGTGACGTGCAGCACAGTAACTTTCTGCCTTGGTTAAACTTTGAGGAGGATGCAGCAGCATGTCCTATGACTTCCCATAGGAGCCACTGGGCAGGTCTCTACCTGAAGATGTAACATTGGCTTCCTTGGATGAGAATGTGGAAAAACTTGGACTCAAAAAGATTTTGGAGCCTTGGGTGGGCAAATCACTAGAAACAAATCAAAGCTGTATGGATCAGTTGGAGAGCCAGGAGAGAAGGGCTTTCAGAGCATCCAGCCTCTGAGTGTGGCACTGCCCACATGGCTGGTAGTAGCGTGGCTGTCTGGTGCTCAGTAACTATGGAAATACTTGAGGAAGGGAGCTGAGAGTTTCGGGGCTCTCTGCCAAGCCAAACATGCAGGTTTAGCTCTGTCCCAGTTCTGCAGCAGTGGGCGAGCTCTGCCCCTTCAGTTCACTGTACTGATCTCCAGAGAATCACGTTTTGTGGTGCAGCCAGCACGTAGCCTGGATCCTCTCCTGAAGGATCCCTGAGGAATAGCTTTGGAGAGTTGCTTTGGTGTGAAAGCTGGGCTGTACAGTCCCTCAGGGTGTCTCCAAGCTCTCTTTTGGCTGGCTGTATGTTTGCTCTGATATAGGCCTGGCAAAACCCTTTATATGGCTCTTTGCTTGGAGCAAGTGTCCTTTAACCAGCTGCCCTGTTGGTTTCCTCCTGCAGATCGGGGACCGGAGCGGAGAGCTGACAGCACAGGGGAACATGGCCCAGCTCAGGACAGCCCTTGGCTTGGGCCCTGGCGAGGAGGACACGGGGACAGCTCATCACTATTCTGGCTATGAAGCACAAGGTGAGTTTCTGGGCTTTTGGTGGCATTGAAAGGTCTTGTGAGGGATGTGGTGTGGGGAGGAAATGTGAATGCCAGAGCAAGATGAGGCTATCAAGTGCCTTCAGCAGAAAGGAGACTGTGGTATGTTTGCTCTGAGCTTCCCATAAGCTGCAAGGGCAGGATCTGCCTCAAAAAGGGCACAGAACGAGTTAATGGAATTAATCTGCATAAGGAATGAAATTCCACAGTGCCAAGCAGCAAATCAGCTTATGTCTCTTTTAAAGCTCTGCGGGGCCCTGTTAACTGATCTGACTGATAAAGCAAGCTTCTGAAAGGTGACTGGCAGGGATTTTTGGTTGCTCTGTTCTGATTAGCACCCAAGGAACCAGCACAGCAATGGGCTGAAGGCAGGTTGTGAGCATCAGCATGCTGGGTGCTGTCTCACCCCTGGAACATCTGCAGTGATGCCCAACTTGGACATAAAGATGTGGCAAGGCTCGGTCAGAGCAGATAAAATGGTTTCACTGGCTGCCCTGGTGGTTCTGCCCCCACTCCTGGGCAGCAGGAGAGCACAGCCAGGTCCTTGGCGCAGCACACTGCCAGCCTGCTGCCTGTCCCCAGCTCGAGGACCCTCTGCCTGCCCTGTACATGCCCACTGCAGGCTAGGGTGGGTGCCTGGCATGGGGCGCTTCCAGCTCATTTCTCTGTCGCTGTGGACAGGCTCACTAATTCACACAGATGAAACTGCACCCCAGGAGGTGGTGACTGATTAAATATGACCTTGTTTGTGCTGACACGTTTTCTCAGGCCGCGCGTTCTCTTTCCTGTTGGTAGAACTGACATAGAGAAGATGATGCCTCCTGTTAGGGCTGACATAGAGAAAATGATGCTGGGGTTGAGGCAGGGTGTTCTGGGAGGGAGAGAGCCTGGCTCTGTGTGTTTGCTCTCTGTGTTAATCTTGAAGGTGTAGCCTGCTACGTCAGTGCTAGAGCTTTTCCTGAGGAGTCAAGCTGTGGGTGAGGAGCCAGCGTGTCCTGCCGTGCCCCAGCAGGAGCTGCAGTGGACCTGAGCTCTTTCCTCAAAGGCTGTGTGAGCCACAACGGCTGCCCCAGCTCCTGTTTCACCTCAGCTCCATCCTTACAGCTGCTGGGAAACTTATTAGCTGGAACCTTCTGTTCATTCCTGGCATCTTGCTGGGGGTTTCCTTCTGGTGAATGATTTTGCTCTGAAAGGGGAACAGGAAATTAACCTTGATATTGCTGCTGCCCCTGGGACAGAGCGAAGTGTGGAGGAAACAAGCTGGTGGGGTGCCAGGTCCCTCAGGCTGGGGAACGAAGGGGAGCCAGAGGACAATGCCAAGGGGCACGAGAGCACTGCATGAGACACGTTGGGCTGGGGGGTGAGTGCATTGTGTGGA
Source organism: Nestor notabilis (assembly GCF_000696875.1). Classification (NCBI taxonomy): domain Eukaryota; kingdom Metazoa; phylum Chordata; class Aves; order Psittaciformes; family Psittacidae; genus Nestor; species Nestor notabilis. Next base: position 32,745 of record NW_009937305.1, read on the forward strand.
AGGGATTGGGCCAGTTTTACCTGGGAGAGGAACCCTGCAGCTGTGACCACGCTGCACAACTGGGAACGCGTGGCCTTTTAGCTGGAAATAACTGAGAAATTAGAGCAAGGGAGTTTCTGCTCTCATAACACACTCCCTGTTGGATCTGGGCTTCAGTGCAGGCTGCTATGGACTGGTCTGGTGTCCCACTGCAGGCAGGACGGTGAAGCTTGGGGGTCAGGGAGGGTCTTGGTCCAAGCAGAGCTGCTCTTGTGGAGAGCTGAGTCTGGTGTGGGCAGTGTCCCCCACATGGGTGGTGACCCAGCCCCATCGACTGCATCTCGCAGCAGGAGGCTCAGAGAGCCCTGGCACTGAGGGACTGGGATTTCTGCTTCAGGCATGTACTGAGCTTAACTTTGAAGGTGAGGCAGAGCCAGTGTGGCCCATGGGCTGCTCACTGCCCTCCAGGGATCCAGATGTTCCTGGGCTGTGTTAACATCTGGAGCCAGCAGTGATTTTTCTCCCATCTGACAGCCAGAGCCGTGCCCCTTTGTGCGTGATTGCTGGAGGGTGGGAAGAGGGGCTGAGCAGCTGTAGTCAGAGGCACTGACCTCCTTAATCTGTGATGCTATTGCTCACATTCCCAAGGCCGGGGCTGTTGTCAGCAGAAGGACAAAGTGTTCTCTGGAGGAAAACCAGGGAATGTCTGGGATTCGTGGTGTGATAAAGGGGGGGACCACAGGCTCTGGGCAGGTTCGCCTGCAGAGGGGGCCTTCCCTGCTGCAGGAGGTGGAGGTCACTGTCCCTTGCCAGGTCCTGGGGAAGCTGCTGGGGAGGTAAAAATCAGCTGCCCCCGTGTTTCATGGGCCGGGGCTGTGCAGCAGCATCCGGCCAAAGGAAGGAACCGAATGTTGCAGTGCTTTAGCCACGTACACGCTTTTGCACATGCATCTCTGGGGGGAAAGGTGCTGTCCCTGTTGCAGATCCATCCTCTCTCCAAACCTTTGTGCAGGACAGGCTGTGCCTCCCTTGGTTTCTCCTTAGCTTTTAGGCTGGCTTTAGCCCTCTTATTCTGATCTTCAGAGGAGGAAAAGAGGCCACCAACGTGCCTCGGAGCCCTTGAGAAGGGAGGTGTATTTAATGTCTGTAAGGAATTTTGGTACCCTCCTGTGCACCTATTACATTATTAGAAGAGCATAATTATTTATATTATTAATAGCAGCAATTTCCAGCAGGAGGAACATCTGTTTCTGTAATGGGAAGCAGGTGAGAGAGTTGAGACTCAAGTCGACTTTGGACCCAGCCCTGCCTTTTGCTGTCAACAAGTCTTATGCTGGGGACAACTTCCAGGTTTTTTTCCTTTCTCGCTCTTTTCCCTGCTGAAGGTTATAAAATGGCTGCATGTTCATCAAGAAGCAGAACTCACCTGATAGGGCAGGTGTCTTGTAAACCACACTGATTTCATCAGGCAGGTACTATAAAGCTTTACGGGAACCTTGAGTTTTGGGACAACCTGTCTCCTTCCCAGGTTACTTTTGCTTCCAAGTCTTGGGCATTGCCCTCCACCAGGAATTTGAGGGTGGAAGGAGGATCTGCGCTTCTCCTCTGCTGTTTTGGCTCCTCTTGCTGAGCTCTTTGTAATCTTTATGAATATTCTGAGAGCAATTGGACGTCAGAAGCTTGGGCTGGAGGCTGGGGCAGCGCTGGAAAAGTCTTGTGAAAGCAACGACCTTGCAAAGAAACGAAAACACCGAGAGCTTAAAGCAACAAACTGAAAGAAGTTACAGAGTTGCTAAAACACAGAGCAAATAAACAGAGGTTGAGTCTGTTTCTCCAAACAATGAAAACATGCCCCTGAAAAACGGCCTTGCTCTTTCAGAGGCAGAGGACTCCACTCTGCCTCGTGCTCTGCAGGTAGCAGTGAGCCTGGGGCAGCCTCTGTGCCTCTCCAAAGCAACAACTGACCCTGGGCTGCTTTGCTTTTGCTCTCAGCCTCAGCCATCGCCTCCGATGGCAGCAGTAGTGCTAGGAGACACCGAGACTTCATACTGCTCCTCCATGTGCAAAAGGCAGCCATGCTTCAGGTGGTATTCCCAGGTGGTGAAGTGGGCAGCCAAGCCTGGGTAGGTATGAAATCCCACTCCTTCCCGAGCTGTGATCAGCTCTCTGTGGCTTTGAACATGGGTCTTTGCATCCTCAATGCAGTTTTGAGCTTGCCTTCTTCACAGGAATCTTTGAACCCTTGGATCAATTAGACAGGGATAGAAGAAATCTGCTTTTATGTTTCCCAGCCTGTTTGTTTTTGTTTGTTTGTTTGCTTGCAGTAAGTATCTTTGAAGTAGCTGAGAAGTGTTTAGTGCTGCTGAAATATGCTCGACTGACCAGCCCTGTATTGATGCAGAGCAGGGAGGCAGCAGTGCTGCCAGCCCATGCCAGCCTCTGCCTCGGGCTGGGATGCTGCCCAGGGGCAGGGATGTTCCTTCTCTGTGGTTTGCTCAACCCTCCTGTGAAGGCCTGTGCTGGGTGATGGGAGAGATGTGACCCTCTGAGAGCAGCATCTCTGCCGGAGGGACAGCCCCGCACACTGAGCCTGTGAGCGCAGGGGCCAGGCAGCCTCTGCTCAGCAGACCAGCACAGGGGTCACATCACTAACAGCTCCAGGATGGAACCTGCCCTGCTCTTGCCGGTCAGGCTGAGCACAGCAATTGGAATTGCTCAATATTCAGTATCCTCAACTATATTTATTTCTTCCCAAGAGCTGCAGCTCAGCCCTTATCATTCTGAAAATGAAAGCTCGAGGCTGTGCTGGTTAATTGTACCTGCTTATGCAGGGCTTTGATGGATGAGGTTGTTGATTGAGGCAGAGCAGCTTTTGGCCAAGTGGAAGGCAGAACACAAGGTGGTCTGGTTGCTTTACTGTGCTCCAACAGATGCTCAGTGGAGCCTCAGCCTCCGAGCTCGGAGGAGCGTTGGCACAAATGTTCCCAGTAAGGCACCTGCAGGAAGGTGTCAAAAAGACCCGAGTCTGTGCTGGTCCTTGCTGTGATGCTTAAGGAAGCAGAGCAGGAAT
>NW_009937305.1:35824-62405 GCF_000696875.1 Nestor notabilis
TTGCATGGGGGGCTGCCTGGGTTGAAGATTTAGGACTTCTAAAGGATGCCTCCTCATAATCCTTGTATTGATTGTTTACTAAACCTGAGCAACCTCTGTGGTGTGAGCTGTTAAATCAGCAGCACTGATGGGGGGATGAACCTCTGAGTCATTTGGATTTAAACTGAATAATTGAGCCCTCGGTTCAGACTGACCCAGTATTGGCTTTAGGGAGCTTTAAAATCTTCTCAAAGCATCAAGAAGTATTTCAGGTTCTTCTCTCACCCTGGTCTGCACCTGAGCTTCCTTCCCAGCATCCATGTGAAATACAGCAAACTTCTCAGCTCACAGAAAAGGAAATCCTCCACGAGTGGAGGAGGAGATCTTGTGCTAATGAAACTCAGGTTCTTGTTTTATCTTGATGCCAGGGGAGACTGCGAGAGTAGGAAGGGAGAATGAGGAAGAAGCCTGTGGTGAAGAAGGTACAACGTGGCTTTTGGTAAAGCCATGCATTAAATCCAGAGAGCTCTTGTTGTAGGGAGAGCTGACTTTGTCCTTACACAAACTCCTGCTCTGAGCTGGGAAGCCTGAAGTTCCCTTTGGCTACTGTTCCCAGCTCCCGCAGCCATCCCAGCTCTGGTGTGTGCTGTCTGGTTCCCGAATGTGCTTTCCACAGACAGTTTCCTTTGGTAGGCAGTGTGTAGGCAATGCCTATGCTTATGATGCTCTTCTGTCTACAGTATTACTGTTAGGAACAAGATGCCTCTGTTTACTGTCTTCTCTTGCAGCATAGAGCAAGAAAAGGACAAAGAGGAAGAAAGTTCTCTTTCTTACCCAGCTAGAATTCCTTTTTATCTCTTAAAGGTTTCTGTATGGATGCCCATGGTCTGCTTTGGCACTTCTCTGAGGAAGGCAAGGCCAGACCCTCAGCGTGAGCCACCTTCATCTCTTGACTGACCTCAGGAGCCATACTCCTTCCCTTGGCAGCAGGACTGGCCCCAGCCTGGCAGGAACAAGCACTTGGACAACAGACCTTTGCTTAGCAAAGAAGGAGACCTGGCAGCTTGTAGAGACAAAGCTCGTGCATTCAAGTCCATTGTGGCCAGTGTGTTCCAGTAGCTGGAAGTGCCTGGCTGCTGCAAGCAGTGACTGACAACAGCACCCAGGTGGAGGGATCAAGTCCCTCTTAGAGGGTTCTACTCACTGTTTGATCACTGCAAAGCTCTCATGTGTGTTGCTCTTTCTCTGCCCTCCCTGACTCAGCCTGTAGGACACAGCTGTGTAGTTGGGCTTGTCTGGCTGCTGGGGATGTTGCCTAATTACTGCGTGTCACTTTCTAGCTTAAACTCCGTTTTGTTTTGATCTCTGCTTGTTCAACACAAGCTGATAATGGAGGATGGGTGGTCATGAGACTCTGCTCTATACTGGCAGAGACAACCCTGCTCTCAGAAGCAAGCCAGGTGTTCCTGCCAAGCCTTTCCCACTGCTCTTGCATTAGCCCTGAGGCTGTGTGCCTCCTCCCAGCCTGCTCCACCCTCTTCATTTATCTCCCACAAAAGCCTCCTGTCCCCACAACTGTTAATCTGTGAAGCAGACAATTGCCTGGGGGAGGTTATGGTTGTAAGAGGCCACCTCTAACATGGCTTCAAGCTTCCAACAAGCTCCAAGGCTTGTATTTGACTATCTGTCGGGTGTTGCATAATCAGGTGCTCTGCATTGTCTAGATCCTGCAAATACACACCAAAATTCATTCTTTGACCTGAATTGCCAGCGCTCTATTTGCAAGTAAGTTTTATTCCAGCCTTGCTCAGTTAGAGAAAAACTAATGCCCATTGCACATGTGGGGGGAAACTGAAATCAAAGAGGTGCCCAACATCATGACCATTACTAATAGCTGTAAGGCTACAAGATGTAAGATCACCTTGTACTCAAAGATTGCAGCTTTCCTGAGCTACTTCGGGTTTGCTCCCACTGGGGGAAAGTAGCTCCCTGGTGCCGTCTCTGTCTCTGAGGAGGACTTTGCTCCAAGTCTTACCTCATCCACATGAAGGCTCTTCTGGTATGTGGTCCAGGGTGTCTCCTCTTTGCATCTCCCCATCGGAGGAGCCTCTGTGCTGGTTGCTCACCCTGGCTGCAGCCAGCCAGATGTGAAGGGGCTCCTGGGTGCCATGTGGATGTGCAGCTTTGCTGTTATTTGCAGTTGTTCAGCTGTCAGACTGGATTCTGGAGGATGCGAAACGGGTGACATGTGCACAAAGCATCTTCTGCCAAATCAGGCAGATGAGCATCTCGATTCAAAAGTAACTTCTCTTTATTACCACAAATTGGATGTACTTTTTTTAAAGGAACAGTTTTGCCACACAGCAAAAATCCTGCAAAACTGTGATTCTGGAGGTTTTTGTAGCACTTGGATCTGTGTGGAAGGTTGATGTTTTTACTCAGCTGTGTGCCAATGGATATGGCACAGCACAGCAAACATGCTGGAGCCCCATCTTCCCAGCAGAAGGGGTCTCATTCCTGTTGCTTTGGCTCTGACAATGGAGAGCTGAGGCTGGAAGAGCCTCACATTGGGACCAAAGTGCTCCTCAGGAAATCTAATGTGACAGCACACTGAAAACAACGTCCCTGCAGCTTTCCCTGGCCCTTAGCTATGGGTTGAGTTCACTGTTTTCATGTATCCTCTCCCTTCTGTTGCAATCCATATCTACCTGTGGCTTTTGCCTTAACCAGGCAGCCAGAAAAGTCCTTAAATAACTGACAGAGATAAAACTGTCATCCTGACATATCCTCAGAAACAGAAGGGGCCAGAGCTGTCAGGATTCCCCTGCTCCTTTCCTGTCTAAAGGATTGGGTGTAAGCAGGTGGTCTTCCCCATGGATTGACACACAACAGCATGGTGCCAGTGTTTTATGGTGCAGTCATCATAAATAACTGGTATTATTTGCTTTCTCTGGCTAGAGAAAAGTATTGTTCTATCCCAGTAACAACAAGGAAAACAAATGCCAGCATTTATCATGCAAGTGCTGGCAATAATAGAGGTCAAGTGGATTTATAGTGCCAGAATCCATTATGTCTTTGAAGACTAATTAAAACATTAAATGAGATGCTTGTCCTACCGGAGGCTGCTTTTTTCCCCCTCCTCCTTCCTTTTCTTGCTGCTGTGCTTGCTTCCCCCACTTCCCTGCTGTAATAATGGAGCATGAGCTTGGCAAAGCTTTCCTGATTAGATGTCAGCAGCGTATGATTTGAGGTGGTCTGTGAGCATTTGGATTGCTGGACCGTATCTCCACTGTCACCTCTGAGCTGGGGAGGTTTGCAGACCTGTCTTTAACCACAAGCAACTGCCCAGAATCAAGGTTCTGAACTGCTGGGATCTGTATAGACGGGGGGAGGCAGTGTCCTGGGCTGGTCAAGTTGGTATCTCTCAGTTAATACAGGTAGAGAGAGAACTGACCTTTTCATGTAAATCTTGGCTGTATAACCTTTCCCCACTGCTCATCTTTGGAGTCCACTGTCAGGTTTAATTCTGCTTCCTCTGGTACAGCCACCCCAGAGGGATACAGCATGTTCCCAGCCTGCAAATAGAACTGTCGCTTGATCTGCACCGGGGGGTTCGCTTTGTCTCAAGCAGGGATGGAGTAGGCAGCTCTCCAAGCTGCTGGAGATGGGGGAGAGCCTTGGAGTTATCAAAGCACATGTCAGCTTGATGAGAGCTCCTGGCAGGGCTCCCTGAGTCGCTGCTACACATGCTCTGCTCGATCTTGTCAACTGCACTCTCAGGAGCACTGCTTAGATATAGAATCATAGAATAGTTAGGTTTGGAAAGGACGTTAAGATCATCTAGTTCCAACCCCCCTGCCATGACCAAGGACATCACACACTAAACTATGTCGCCCAAGGCTCTGTCTAGCCTGGCCTTGAACACCTCCAGGGTTGGAGCATTCACAACTTACTTGGGCAACCCATTCCAGCATCTCACAACCCTCACTGTGATTAACTTCTTCCTTAGATCTAACCTACAGTTCCCCTGTTTAAGTTTAAAGCCATTACCCCTTGTCCTACCACTAGAGTCCCTAATGAAGAGTCCCTCCCCAGCATCCTTGTGGGCCCTCTTCAGATACTGGAAGGCTGCTATAAGGTCTCCACGCAGCCTTCTCTTCTCCAGGCTGAACAGCCCCAACTTACTCAGCCTGTCTTCATACGGGAGGTGCTCCAGTCCTCTTATCATCCTCGTGGCCTCCTCTGGACTTGCTCCAGCAGCTCCATGTCCTTTTTATGTTGAGGACACCAGAACTGTGCACAATACTCCAAGTGAGGTCTCACAAGAGCAGAGTAGAGGGAGACTGTCCATAGAGAACAAAGCTGCTCACACTGTCTACCCAGCTTTGCTATGCTGCAAATGTACAGGGCATGATCCCATCATTATCCCGTGATAAAACACTTCCTGGTGTGTTCTGTGGCTACATCTCGCTTTGTAGCAAGGCACTGCTAAAGAACTTTTGCTACATGAGCATTTCTCCTCTAATTGCGCCTTGAAAACTAAAGACTTCCCTTGGTTTTTAAGGTTTTCTCTTCCCTCCGGAGGCACACTGATCCTGCCCTTGCAGGCAGTGTGGAGCTGGGGCCAGATCCCAAGGGAACAGGAGAAGAATGGGTGGAAGATGCTGTGCTTGCTGCATGTGCCATGTCAACTCTCTGGTTTAGCTTCTCTCTCAGACGTGCAGGGCCTGGTATAATTCTGCTCAAAATGAGCTTAAAAAGCCCAAGGAAGGTATGGAGCGTGCACTGCCAAACACCTGGCCCTGAAAAGAGACTTTAAATGAAGGTTCCTGTATCCATGTTGTCACACATAGTGCAAGGATGTGCAGAGGGGCCATCCCCATCTCTGACACAGAGAAAGCGGATGGGTCTAGGTGCATGTCTAACATGGATATGTTGGGTTAGTGTCCCAAAGGCAGAAGATTAGGGAGTGTTTATGAGGTGGGGGATGTGAGTGAGTTGGGGGAAGCAAGAATGTCTTATCTGCAGGCAGACCAGCGCATGCATCGCCCTCAGCTCTATTGCAGTGCACTTCCCCCTCCCTGGAGTCCATTGCTCCGTTCCAGGGAGGGGGGTGACTGCTTCATCCAGTTTAAAATCACAAGAATGTGAAAACCGTTAAACACACCCCAGCACCAGCAGTAAAATAAACCCCCCTTGGTTCATGGGGGGGGAGATTGTTGAAAAAAACTATTTAAAAAAGAGCCAGCAAACCTGAGCAGTGAAAAGAACAACATCCGAGGAGCTGCAGGAAAACAGGGCATGAATACAGCCAGTCAGGAGTGCTGCTCAGCTGATGTTCACAAGAAGGTTTCAACTTGCTCTATTAGAGACCTCAGTAAACCTTAAAGACAGAGAGAGCATTTAGAAATGCCCCTGAGGTTTTCCGTTGCTCTGCAATGAGCTTGGTAAACATGCCAATAAATACTGGAAAGGGAGGAAAAAACCTTCCAGAGGAACAGACCCGGGTTTTCAGCTGCTCAGTCCGTTGCATCTACAGCTGCTGCTGTTGATCTGCGCTGGGGCAAAAGAGGCAGTTGAACTTTTGCAGAGGATTAGGCAGTGCTGCAGGTATTTCTGGGAAAAATAACTCGGAGGAGCCTGGAAGTTACGTCTGGAGCTATCTGAGGGAATGTCCTGGTCGGAGACAGAAAGTTAAGGGGACTCCTGTCGTGGAGTGCTTGTGAGTATGGAAATCTCTCTGCTCTTAGAAGATGAATGTGTGGAGGCTCCTGAGCCTGTCTGTGTGGAGTAAAGAGGGCAAGCTCCAGGCGTGTGGTGGGACTTGCTGCCTGGGTGGATCTGGTTTACCATAGCCCTGACTGATAGTAGCCTCTTAATCCTTTTAGCTGCTTGTTTTAATGGTGCTGCTTGCTCCACCAGCGGGACAGCTCGCGGTGAGCAGGATGGCAGGGCCAGTGCTCAGTCCCGGTGCCACTTGTGTCGTCTTTGGGAAGAAAATAGCTGAGTTGATGATTCTATGAGTTGGGTGGCTCAGAAGTTGGGTTTGTAACTCCCAGCTTCTTCCCCTCTCAACTCAATTGAATGTGGAATCCACAGGGTAACAGAGGAGCACCAGCATCAAAACAACTGAGGAAGACAAATTGTGCTGCGTGCCCTAATTGCCGGGGCAGTCTCAGCTGACTGCGTTATTAAATTAACAAAGGGAAGGCAGGTTTTCTCAGAGCAGAGATTAATGCTTTCTGGCCAGCAGTTTAATGCTATTGCAAACGTACAAAAGCACCTGAGGACGGAGGTGTATAATTAACGACTCTTGAGCCTGTTGGCAATGATGGGTGTTTATCTAATCAGGCACATTTGGCTCCTTTCTTGATTTCCTGGAAGTGGCTGTTAAAAGCCGCTGTGACGCACACTCACTTCCAGGTGCTGGCTTCACCTCTTGGGCATTGCTTTGAAACCCAAATGTACCAGCTGATGGAGTGGTTGTAGGTGGCTTTTATTCCCGACCTGCCTCACTGCTCCATGCAGAAGACTCTAGGTTATTCAGAGGGAAGCCAAGAGCAGCCGTAGCCATGTCCTGAACGTGCTGATGCCCACAGGGAGCGCAGGGGAGCGATGGGAGCTGGGTGTAGGGCTTGTGTGTCCCACTAAGCTGGTGCAGGGCCTCTGGTTATGAGCTCTTGGTCCTCTCAGCTGAAAACTCATATCACTGGTGCCCTGTGGGAGCGTAATCTTGGGTGGCATCTAGGGCATGGAAGGGGAGTCCTGTATGGAGTGAAGCTGTGTCTCTGGCAGGGCAGTGGGTTGTGTCTGCCCACTGAGAAGGATGCAGCTCTCCCATCTTATGGGGCTTGATCTTTTCAGCTGTCTTCATGGCTGAGTGCACATCCGGCCTGTGGTGATGGATGTGTTCAGCTACCAAATAACCCAAACCTTTCAGTGGTATCCAACAGCATGAGCCTTTCCCAACCTGCTCACTTAACACAGGTTTGTAAACATGAGCTACCTTAGATAAGATCTTAGTGAAGATAAGTGAAGGCTGAAACAAGAATGGTAAGATCAAGACTTCTGCCTGCTTTGTGGAGGGCAGCAAAGTCCTTTCTTCCTGCCTGCTCCAAAGGGATGCAGCCCCTTGTCTGAACCCCCGCCAATGTCAGCAGCATTCGCTGACCTTCCGGGATCAAATCCTGTTGTTACTGAGCTGCTGCCAAGTGAGCAACTGGATTTGCCCTGCAGAAAGGGGAGAGTTTGGAAGAAACGACGGCTGCTTGTTGTGTTTTCCTTGCTCTCTGTGTATCCACATCAGTGTTCTGGGCCTGATGTCAGTCCCTTCTGGACCCAAAGCCTGGTAATCGTTTTGCTGGTTTGAGTCTTTATGGCTGTAAGAATAAATCACTTTAGGGGAGCGAGGGGCAGTGAAACGAACTTTAGGTCATTTATAACTGAGATGTGATATATGTGCATGACCTTTAGTGATAGTCCCAGCTGATCTGAGCTTGTCTCATGTCTCATGAAGCTGAGCGAGGCTGAACTTTCCAAAGCAGCAGTGTCTTTGGAGCTGGTACAGTTTAGATACAGCTCTGGTCACATTTGGAGCCCTGGCTGAGCTGGATGTGTGTCAATGCAGGAATCTCTGCTATACCTGGTGGCTTTTCCATTTAATCCCAATGTTCTGCTTAAAGTATTGACTTGGTTTCTGAATGTTGTGCTTTCTCTCTCATCAAGTTTGTCCAGTGAGCAGCTTGGTGGCAGCCTGGTTAGAACAGGGTCTGTGGGAGATGCTGTAGCATAAGCAGTGGTGCTGGGAACAGGGGAATCTCTAGGTTTGGTGAGTTTGCTGTTGCAGGAACCACACAAAGCTCTGTGGTTTCTGTTCTCAGGGCGATGGGTTTCAATTCACATGCATTCATTCACCCTCCCCCAGGGTTTCCCCTGAAGCTTGGAAGTTGTCATGGGACCTTGAGGTGACAGCTTTGGCTGCTGCTGTTGGGCATCATGTGGTGCTCAGCTAAACGGAACCTTCCAGAAAGATCAGGGAAGGAGAGTGGAGGGACAGAAGTTCTCCCTTTCCCACCCAGGCATGGTAAAGACATCCCATTTTGTAAACCCTGGCTGTTAGTGAGCAAGGCAACAGCAGCTGAAAGCAGGTTGGAGGGAGGAAGGGAGGTAAAAGAGAGTTTAGGAAGCAGGGATCAGAGCTGAACTGTGTTTCACCCACTCTGTTATTGCTGGAATGAAATCTCAGATAACTAGCATGAATCCTGCCAAATTTTGATTCCTCTGTCAGGTTCAGGGCAAGGTTTTGCTCCCCTTAAGGGTGAGCCTATGACAGAAAATATTTGCCCCTTCACTTAGTTTTCTAGCCCTTGTGACTGTAGAGAAAAGCTCAAAGCTGCATCCCAGATACATTCTTTAAGTTAGAAATATGAAGCAACAAATCCACAGATGTATGAAACTGTGGCTTTGTTCTCACTTTGCTCCATGCCAGTCCCATGACTTTTATGGTTTAGAGGGGGGTCTGTAACTCCTGAATTCCAGAGACCTCGTTTGAGGTCAGGGTTGTAGTATGACACCGCTACTGGCCTGATAGCAAAAGCTTCCCACCGCCCTTGCTGCTGCTGACTGTGCTGTGATAGCATCTTGAAAAGACCCAAAACAATAGAGCCCCCCCCCCTCCATGTGAATCTCAAGGACAGCACAGCTGCAACATCCCGTCCCTTTGACTTTGTAGTTAACGGGAGTGGAGGATCTGCCACGCTTTGAATTTTATCTGTGTGACATTAGTGCTGTCAGTGAGTGACACCCTCCTGATGTGAGAGTGCGTTGTTTTGCAGGAGCCAGGCCAAAGAGACTCCAAAGGAACAGCATGGACAGCTTAGACCTCCTGAAGTTCCCTTCTGAAAAGGTAAGCAAAGATGTCTGGCCTCGAAGATGAGGTATCAGTAGGAATCTGTAATGGCTTCTTGACTGGCTTCATTTGCAGGGAAGTATGCAATTAGCAGATATCATTGGAGTCAATGGGATTAACCAAAGAGGGTTTCTAGAGAGCTTGGAGGAGAGGAACAGCTGGTCTGACTGAAAAGGCACTTAACTGAAAGCTGAAAAAGCCACTTCTGTGCTTTTTTGCAAAACCAGGCCTTCGTTGAGAGGATAATTGTTAGCATTTTAGCCCCTTTAGTGGCTGGTGGCAAATCTTGGTGCAGAGTGCTGCTCAAAAAAAAGAGAGGGTAGAAGCAGGAGCTGGTGTGTTGGAGGAGGCAGAGGGGTTTGCTCCAAGGAGCTCTTAAGGATTCCTTCTGCTCCGGTTCACTGCTGGCAATGACAGACCCAGGCAGCTCAGCATTTTCTGTGTCCCCATGGCAAAGGCTGTTTCTACATTGGAGGCTCTGAGCCTTTCCACACACAGGGATTGATTGAACTTCTCAGGAATCCTGCACAGGATCGCTGGGTCTGCCCATTGCCATGGGGCTTGCGTATGCCCTTTCCCAGAGGAGGTGGCCATGCGGGCAGCTGTGCTCCGCTTTTGGGAACATCTTTGGCACAAATAATGTTCCTTCATCCAGTGCTTTCCAGGCAGAGCTCTCCAGAGTGTCCCAGGGAGTGTTTCCTCTCTTACAGGAGTGTCACAGAGAGAAAAAACTTGCCCAGGTTGCAGGTAGGTGCAGTCAGTGGGAAAAAACCTCAAGCTTGCACCCATTTGAGTGCCTAAACCTCCCAGTAAGCACTGGGAGGCCCAGACAAAAGCTTCTTCCTGAATTAACTCTTCCTGGGAGCTAGATGCCAAACATATTTATGTGGTTTTGTTAATTATTGCAACTGCCCGCTGGCCATTTTGGCTCTGATCTGCTTTAACCCACTGACTCCAGCTCCAGGGTTCTGATAGTGGCAGGGACAGTGATGCCCAGTGCCAGGGACGTTCGATTGTGTACCCTCATCACAGCAGCACAGCCCAGAGGACAGGCAGGGAGAGTTTTGCTGATGTGTGATCTGCTGTTAATGCTGCTGGTTTCCTACTCTTTCCTGTAAAAGCTGAACCTCGTGCAGTAATTCAGGCAGGGTTATGGGATTTCAGGGATTTCACAGGGAGGATGGAGTAAATGGGGCTGTGGGTACTCTGTGGAGTCAGACATGAGTAGTCCTCTTCCTCCTGCAGTGATACTGTGGGGTGCATGCAGGTTCACCTCTCCTTCTAAAAGTGCTTTGGATGCAATTCCACTTCCTCTCTCCTACTGTGGCTCCCAGGAAGAGGTGATTACAGTCATGGGAGAGGGTTGTTGGCTTCAAGCTTGCTAAGGTGAGGAATCAGTCAGTGGAGTGAACTGTGATCTCTCCAGCACCCTCTCAATTATTGTCTCACTCTCTGCCCATCATCTGTGCCAGACACAGCCTTCAAAGTCCTCAGGAATCCCACAGCCACTCAGGCCAGGAATTCTTGCCTAATGCCTCTGCACAGAGCCACGTGTCTGGGCAGTGTATCTCCAGAAGCACCCATGTCTGCTCTGAGTGCCTCAGCAGATAGTGAAAATGGTTCTTCCCTTATCATCCTGCTCTCTGCAGCCTGTGCTTTATTCTTTGTTTTGAGTTTCTCTGATTTTAGCTCCCAGCCATTGATTCCTGTTTATTCCTCTCTCTGTGAGACTAAAAATCTCTTCATCACATGCTGGTTTTTACCCTGAAGGTTCTTACTTGCTGTAATTGAGTCATCTATTCTTTTTGTCATGAACTAAGTGGTTTGAGGCTCTAACTAAGGCAGTAAGGTCGTTGTAAGGTAGCTTCTTTCCAGTTCTGAAATACACTTCTGTAGTTGCTTTCCAAAATGCTGAGGCCAGTCTGGCTGCAGTTGATGCCATCAATAGCATTTAGGGGAATGAATCTCTCCTTACTCCTTCTTGATATTCCTGTTTGTATTGCAAGGAATGGAAAAGCCATTTTGGCTACAGCATTTCATTGTGCTGCTGGTGTGCTGTGACTGCAGATCCTGTTCAGTATTGTTGGTTCTTTGGTCTATGTGCCTTTAAGTCCCAACATCTTGGGCCATCTCCTGGGCTTCTTTCTCCTGTCTGTGGTTGCTGCAGTGAGGACACCCTGGGGCATCCCCTCAGTGCCATGTGTGTGTGATAACGGGTGGTTTGCAGCCTGGAAGGGCTGAAGCCCAAGGCATCAAGCAGGTTTGGGCACTCAGTTCCCAGCAGTTAGATGTAAAGTGCCTTGTGCCTTTAGTAAGTGACTTTGGAGCTAAATGCTGAATACTCCTGGTGCTTCTGTAGCAGGGCCTCATCTGCGTGACAGCAGTAATGAGGCTGTTATGATAATACAGGCAGGGCCATTAAACTTGAGTCTTTTGACAGAGAAGGGATAGAGTTGTGTGTGTCTTATGGGAAACGGGTGAGAAAGGGGGAGTCAGGCATGGGGCAGGGCCTGGAAAAGCGAAGTGAGGGGCTGCAGTGGGAAGAGACATGCAGCCTCTGTCACCTCAGTTTCCTCGTGCATTATAGAGGGGCGATCATCCTGTGTTTTATGTCTGTGGGAGCACTGAGCATTTAAGAGAGCAAAGGAGGACAGCAGGGAGAGAACAGGGGATGGCTTGTAATTGTGTGCTGCAGTTAGTCATGTTAGCCTGCAGCCCCCACGTGCTTCTGGTGCATGAGAAAAGAGCAGAATGGGGTTCCAACCATCCATGTTAATCAGCCTTTTAGGAAGCTGTTGGGTAAGGGCCCTACTTGCTGAAGACAGTGGGAGACACTGAGGCAGACAATGCTCTGTCTGTGCTGGGAGCCAAATCCTAGAGGTGGGAAATGTTGTGGAGCATCCAGAATAGCTGTGTTCCCTGGGGCATGGTCGGGTTATCCATGGTTTGGTGTAGGTTGCTGCCTGGCTGGGCACTGGGTAGAAGTGAAGATACAGCAAGTGGAGGGACTTGTGCCAACGGTTTGGTATCCTGGGCAAGATGAGCTGGCCACTGCTTAGAAGAGGTTTTTGAGTGTGGTTGCCAGAAATCACTAGTGGCAGTGACTGCTTCTGGACCTTTCATCCATCATCCCCATCCCCATAAATAAACCAGCCATGCTTCTACCTGCATACCTGGGCTTATAAGAGGATGCTACTTCTCCCTGGCTTCTTGTGGAGAAGTTGACTACTGTGCATTGCTTGGGTGGTGCTTCCTCTCCACTCATTAAAACCATGTGGTGTAAAGACAGACAGAATGTCCTCACTCAGCCCTGCACGTGAGGAGTGTCAGCTCACACCACCTGAACTGCACATGAGCTTCTTGCTTCTGTGTCCCCCGTTCTGTGGATACTTGCCAACAGATCTCCACGTAAACCAGAGGCAGGCGATTTGAGCAATGACTGTTTCTTGCTTTCCCAAGGACCAGAATGGGGACAGCCATCATGTGGGAGACCTGAAGATCTCGGGAAAAGAGTTCTTGTCATTGCCTGCGAGGTCAAAGAAATACCGGGAGCACCACTCCAGTTCCGAGAGGAAGCCCCGCGGGTCAAGTACCTCACCACTGGATGCCAGCGAGGTCCGAGTCCAGGTCTCACAGTCGGTAGGAAGATGATGTTTTTCCTCCAGTACTGAGCTGGGGGTTTCTTACAGCGTGTTAGTTCTTATACCGTGTTTGTTCTTACCTCATTTCTAACCTGCTATGGGGGCAGTGGCGTGGCCTGTTGGCTGGAACACAGAGCCTGCATCTAGCTCTGCTGCTGACTGTTTGGGCAACTACAGGCAAATCATTCTGCTTTTTTGAACCTCCATCATGAACTAGTTTATGAGAGCTTGATATTTAGTGGTGCTATTTGTAACCTTCTCTTGAGGGACAGGAGCCTAGAGTTGGGACTGTCAGGATGTGATCTTCAATTCCAGAAGAACACAGTAATTGGGACCCCTTGCTTTGTGTAGCCTGACTTGACCAGCACCCTGGGGTCCATGTGGAGCAGGCTTGTTGCCTTCAAGAAACAGAACCCTTTTCAGTTTTTTTGACGAGCAATGAAAAATGCCGATTCCATTGCCAAATCTGGGAGCTTAGCTACTGTTCCCTCTCATGTCCTGATCACATTGATGGTCTCCAGAGTGGCAATGTGCAGAGTGGGCTCTTTGAATGAGAGATGATGCAAAATCATTGTCTAGGAGCTTCTCTTTGGAAGCAAGTTAGGTGGAGCAGGCTTCCTGAAGAGAAGAAGCTGGCAAGAGGAGCTGGCTCTGGTGTTAGTGTTTTGTGGGTTAGTGGCATGCAGCAAGTCCTGTGTTGGTGTTGAAGAGCTCTGACTCAGTCTGTGCTTGGCTCCCCAGAAGGTGGTGGGGATTCGTGTCCTGGAAAGCTCTCCATGGGCCTTTTTGATGTCTTTAGCTCTTTGTTAGGCTGTTATCTTCTGGTTGTGTTGATGTTTATGTTGTGATACATGGCAAATACAATGTGCTGGGGAGGTTTCCCACAGCTGTGTTGGTTTTGTTCTCAGTCCTCGAGACAGGGATCACACCCACAAAGGATGGCATCTGTCTGGATCATGGGAGGGGATTTTGAGACATCAGAACGTGGTGATCTCAAGCGAGAAGACCCAAGTCCTGAGCTTGGTCTTGCCAGGAGATATGGAGCATAACAACAGAGATTTAATGATTGCATGAGTGCTTGAGAGTACTTGGGCTCTTGCTTTATCCTGAGACTGTAACAGTATCACAGTCCTGTGATCATGCAGTGATTCCAGATGGAATAAATCCAAGCCAGGAAAGAGAGACCTATTTTTTCCTGGCATTTAAGAAAAGCAAAATAAACTATTTTCATGCTGGGTAAGAAAGGGTCTGAGCTGCAGAGCTTGGGATGAAGCGTGTCTGTAGAAAGGGGATGCTTCAAGCACTCAGTCCTTTGTTCCTGGCCTGTGGGTCATGGGGAGAACACATCCTGCTGTACCTGTGTGCGTGTGCGTATGTACGTATCCTCTTCTGACCACAGACATTCCTGATTTTCAGTTCTCTGGCCACTGGAGACAGGATCTTTACACCAGCTGGGTTTTTTTTTTAGACTTCTCTGAGTTCATTCTTCATTCCCAACAGTGCTTATGGAAATGGTCTAATAGGAAAAGCATTTCCTACTGCTCACCGGTGCAAACATGATCACTGAGAAGGAAAACAAAGCTCATCTGAGCCAGAAAGGAGACAGCAGCATGGGGGCATCCAAGGCAATAGAAAGGCGGAAAAAAAACCCCACTTGTGCCAAAAATAGCCTTGTATTTTTAACTCAGACATTCAGCCAGGAGCCAAACAAAAGCCACACTCTGTCAAGAGCAAGGCAAAAAGCATTCCTCAGGGTGTAGCTGTGAGCACATAGGCTGTGTCTAAGAAAAGGCCCCGTGGGACATTGCCAACCACTATGACCTCTCGAGAGTGAGTACACATGGGGTTTTGGTGAATGTCCGTGAAAGAGAAGTGAAGACACGGGGACACAAACCCAGAGGCAGGAGGTGCCTCTCAGACACCGGGGTTTGTGCTGTCTTGACTGGTGGAATTGTGTGTGAGCAGGCGAGGGATGTGCTGCTCCTCCCATCCTTCAGGGGTGGGTGATCACCCAGCAGGGGCTCATAGGGGTGCAAAGGGGTGGCTCAGGCTCTACCCAGCTGCTGCAGTCATCTGCTTTGCCTGGTTGTTCTCCTGGGGCCTCTTCCCTGTGTGCCCTGACTTTGCACTCTGTCTGTCTGTGTGTTAGCTCCCCACTTGCCCTGGATTTGTGAGCTGAGCCCTGAGAGTCCGTTCTCAGCTCAGTTCCCAGGCACGCCTGGTGCACACAGCATTGGAACAGAGTGGAGTGAATTCAACAGGATACACGGGGCAGCAGCGTGTGGAAAAAAAATGACATCTTCCTCCTTGCAGGCACTGAACGTCTCAGTTTATGCCCAAAAAGAATAGATCAGGGCACGCTGCAGTGCTTCTGGCTGGAAGAGAAGGGCACTTGCCTGTCTTGTGTTTTACAGAATGCCCCTTATTTGATACCTGATGGTCCATTGTCCATATCCCATAAAAGTGACAGTGACAAGTGGTTTATTGGGTTTTCTTCAGGCCAGTAGCTCCACAGAGTTACACAGCTTGTGTATAGGGCTTGTGTTCTTCGTAGGTGAACGCTCAGAGTGGCAGAGGGGAGTTCAGGTGTATTTTGGTTGTGTTGGTGCTCAGCTGGCAGATGTACCAGCCTGAGCTTGTAGCATAGACCAGAACATTTAAAGCCAATGTCATCTTGCCAAAAGCAAAGCAACCCATTGCCTTGAGTTCTGCTTTTGTCCCTGTCTGTTGGGGCTACCTGGGCTGTGTCAGGCTGTTGTAGGGGACTGTGGGTGGGCTTTTTTAAACACTGTAATTCCCATCCATGGGAACCTTTTTAGTCAAACGTAACAAACCCCACACAGGATGGGAGAGAAGCTTTCCCTGGTCAGGCTGTTGAGACCAGAATCCCCCCAGATCCCTCATTTTGCGAATGCTCAAAGCAAAAATCCTCTTTAAT
Source organism: Nestor notabilis (assembly GCF_000696875.1). Classification (NCBI taxonomy): domain Eukaryota; kingdom Metazoa; phylum Chordata; class Aves; order Psittaciformes; family Psittacidae; genus Nestor; species Nestor notabilis. The sequence continues at coordinate 51,291 of NW_009937305.1, forward strand.
CCATCAGTAAACAGCGAGTCCTTAATTAGAGGTGAGGTCTAATGATTGATCTAAGATGCTTTTATGGGATGCCACAATAGCTGCTGTCCCACCAGAAGGTGTGACCTCAGACTGTTCACATGGTGCCATGTGCTGCTCTCCCACAGTCATTTTGCAGGGGGAAACTGAGCCTGTGTGCAGGGATGCTCGGGAAAGAACCTCATCCCAGGACTCCCAGGCCCCAAGCCGAGTGTTGTAATCCCTGGATGAGTCCTGCTGCCGACACAGCCACCAGCCTCCTTCCGGAGGGGCCTTGTGCAGCAGCAGGTCCCTGGCACAGGGAGGTCCCGTGGGTGCGGTGCCTGAGTCAGAGCTCCCGGGTTCACTGCCCATCTCTGCCTCTTGTTTACCTCCCTCTTCCCCATCTGTGCGGTGGGGTGATGCTGCTTCCCTGCCTACCCTGGGGAGGTTACAGAGGCGTGATGATGGCTGTAAAGCTGTTTGAGCTTTGGATAGCAGGATCTGTGGTGGTGTTATTAGCATTGGTGGGGATGATGCTAATTACTGAGCTGCTGGGAAACTCCCCATGGGAGGAGGCGGGAGAGGGAAAAGGAGGCGAAGTGAGCTCGGGATGGAGAGGAGCCTGGCCCTGCTGGCAGCTCTGTCAGGCCCTGGGAGAAGGGCTCAACCTGTTGGCAGAGCCGTGGGGATGCTGGGATGGATGGGAGAAGCCATGGCCCAGCTGCTGCGTAAGGTAGGACGCGTGCCAGGGCCCGTGGCAGGTCCCTCCGTGCGGTCTGGACCTTCCTGCTGCTGCTGTGCAGGACGCTGGTGTTGCACACAATGGAGAGCTCGTGCAGGAGGGGCAAAGAGATGGGCTTCCTTACCCCTCCCCTGGCCACGTGAGGTGAGGGACCAGCGCTGCCTGGCCTGGGGCATGGGAAAAGGCAGCGTCCCCTCACCTTTGAGGTCAGGTCTGGAGCTCCCATGGGAATACTTAGAGCTGTGAAACAGAGCAAAGGTGGGTTTGGTCTGGGAGAAGCAGGTGAGGGTGTGAAGTGTTTGGTCACATTTTCTCTCTGTTGCAGCCAAGCCCTGAGCAAAAGTAGCAGCGTTAGAGCTCGGTTCCTGTGCCTGCAGTTGTGGGTGGCCAGATCCGAGTGCTCCTTGGGACTTGTGCACTGCACACCTTGAGTTTCCTCTCTTTTAAAAGGAACATCAAAGCAGAAGGTTTTGTACCACGTGAAGCTTGCAGACATCAAAGGCTTGCTCATAAGTTTAACCTCTCTGCTCTGCTGGGGAGAAGGTCATAACGCTCCAGCTCTCAACTGACTCGGTAATTGTGTTTTAGAGGGTTACTAGAAGGATGGGGTTTTCCTAACACTTCAGGCAGGTTGTGTGTCCCTTAGAAAGAGCAGCCACGGTGGAAAAAGGACAGGATCCATGGAGGAAAGGGGCTGTGTGTTCCTGTGTGGTGAGGGGCGGGGGACCTGCCCCGGTTCTGGCCTTGAGTTTAAAATCAGCAGCAAGCTAAAGTCTCTGAGGTCAGTGGGACTGTGCATGTGCCAGAGTTCAAGGACTAAAGCAGTTTATTGCATCAGGATCCAACAGCTGGAGCAAAACCATGGAAAGAGGTAAGGATCAAACCCAGACCTCTCCCCTCCTTGGAGATCTGTGCTCTAGAAATGGTCCTGTTCATATGGACTCTCCTCTTCCCAGTGCATCAGCTCGAGGGAGTGCTTCCTCACTCTTCAAACCTGTCCTCAGCAGAGACCATTTATAGTCAAGAGAAAGAGGAGCTGTTTGATTGCGGTGATGACTTGCAGAGATGGGTTGCTGATGTATTTAGACACTGAACAATTTGCAAACATGCTGCATCGCCAAACATTCCCTAGGACAAATGTTTTCATAAGACTTTTTTTATGATTACGGTGAGAAACAACCATGAAGGAAGGGAAAGTTGTGTAAATCGTACTTCCCACCCCAAAGGCAGGTTGCCAAAGCAATTCTGGTGGCTTTCTCCCTCATGATGTACAAGCAGATTGTCAGGTCACGGTTGACCCTCTGCCTGGCTCTGTCCTGGTGTCACTGGGCAGGGAGCAGAGCTGGAGGGCAGCATGGCACAGCGGGCAGGGAGGTCCTCCTGTCCCTGCTGCATCATATGTTGTCCAGGCAGTGCAAGGATTTTAGGTGCCCCCATCCATCCCCTGTGGCTTCCCTGTGACCTGCAGAACTGGCCGGATGGGTGCTGGAGTGCGATGATAAACACAGCATCAGGGGCTTCCTCTCAGATGCTTGTGCTCTGGCCCCAAACCATCCTTCCCCTGGCTTTCTTGTGTTGGTTGAGAGATGAAGCTGGTACTTCCTTGCAGTCCCTCAGGAGCTTGAACGCTGGGGGTTGCAGCCTTTGCTGCTCTGTGGGGGCTGGGTGTGCATCTTCCCTCTCCTTTAAGATGAGGCAGCCTCTTTGCCTCATTGATGTGTAAACTACTGCAGCGCGAGGGCAGTGCAATGCACACCCTCCTGTGTCCCGCAGCCTCTGTGGTTCGCTTTGCTGCATGGGTGTAATTATGCCATTATTGTTGGTCAGACTTTCTGGTGTAAACGTGCTCAAAGAATCCAACAGGAGGGGGGAGAGGAAGAGAGAAGCTGGAGCCAGGGAGAGGGAAGGCAGCTGCTGCTAAATTTAAGCCTGTTCCTATGACACCTGGAGGCTGCTGTGCTGGTGTCAGTCCCGTTGGAGCTGAGCAGGTAAACACTGAGCTGTGGCTTGTTCTTGAAGTGCTTTATCTTCCTGTTCAGATTGTGGAACCTGCTGTAGTGCTTTGGGCAGACACAGACCCAGGAGAGAGGCTGCACTGACATATTTCCTAGCTTGGAGGCAGGATGTGCTGGAAAACTTTCTGGATGGTGTGAGCCTGACAGGTACCAGGAGGCTATTCCACGGATTTTGGGCTGTTCGGAGAAGCAGCCACTGATCTGGTTGCCTCCCCAGAGTCATCCTAAATTATGAGACCTTTCTTTCCATATGTCTGTACGAGTCTCTTTGTTAAGCTCTAGAGCCCTTCTTTTCCTTAACTCCTCTGGCTCAGGTGGGCTGGTTGCATGGATGCTGCACGAACCAGGAGAGATTTAGTGAATGCTCTCCCAAGTCTTAGAGGTACAATAGCAGAGCCAGACACTCTTGTGAGCATTGCAGTGCAGAACCCTGACACATGCTGTGCCTTGCTGGGACTTCGGTGCTAACATGGGAAGCAGGGAAATGCACAGATAGATAGAAAACCTCTGCAAAGTAACTGCACAGAGGTGGTGGGGGGAGGCAACAGCTTCTGGCTTGTGCTGCCTCTGCTGCATTCATTGCCTCAGAGGTAAATTATCAGTTTCTTCTTTAAATATTAACAGCTGCCAGGTAATGAATTCCCCCTCTCTGTTTTATAATGGCACTAAAATTGGGATTTGCCTTGGTTTTCTCTGTAATTATCCAATGAGAGCATGTGAGTGAGAGGGAGGCATGGCAGCACTGGGCCTCGCAGGCTTTGCTGCAGGTGAGCATCGTGCCTGGGGGACTGAACCCAACGGGCAGCTCTGCTGTGTGGGGCTGGGGCTGCACAAGCAGCTACATGAGGCTTATGGTACCACGATCCTTCATGAAGTTACCTTTTCGCATGCAGAGGGGTGGGTTTGGGAAGGAGGCTGGCATACACAGCTGGAGTAAGAGTCAGAATTACCTGCCAGGCTCCTCAGGATCTCATGGAGGAAAAGCTGGTCCTGGCGAGGTGTGGTTGGGATGGGAGAGCGTGTGGGGAGGGAGCAGCATCCTCAGCAGGGAGAGGTGAGGCAGGAGCTGTCCTGGTCCTCCAGAGCACTGGGGCCAGATGCTGAGCTTGTCTGTCTCTGGGCATCCCCTCCTCTCCGCGAGTGGCAACTCTGTGACTTGAGGTTTGGTTTTGTGAGAGACCAGCTGCCTTCAGAGGGCTGTGCGCGGTTCCCTGCGCTCTGCTGCCGAGAACAGCCCATGTTGTGCCAGCCCATGGCTTTCCCTGGCTTATGTGGGTGGCCAGAGGAGAATTCCTTAAAATCACCCCTGCAGGGTCCGAAGTGGGAGTCCAGAGACTCTGCCTTGCATGCCTTGGGTGAGATGCAGCAAGCTGCCTGCCTTCATTTGAGAAGCAGCCATCACCTCTTCTGCCTGCAGGTTTTGCTTAGGAGCAGGTTACAGGCAGTGGCTGGTTTTGCAGCCAGGTCCCAGGGGTGTCTCTGCTCAGAACAATGGGCTCTTCAGCACCAAGGAGACTCAGATGATGCTGGTTCTGTTTTGGAAAGGTGACCACTCTGCTGCAGAGTCCCTGAAGGTGCTGTGAATGGCTTTGATATTTCATAGTTCTGCTCCTAGAGCTGCCCTTGCAGTGTCCTGCCCACATTTTGCTCTGAACAGAAGCAAGGCAGAGGTATTGCTGCCCCTGTGACTGTGTGTCAGACCCTAGGCCTTGTCCTCAATGAGGTGCTTCAGTACTTACGGTCACAGAGACAAAGCTGAATTCCTTATCTTTTGCCTTTGGGATAGTCTTGTTGCTTGAACACCCTCATTCTGCTTTTTCCTCATTCTGCTTTTTTCCTCACCCCACCTTTCCCTTGTTTTTCCTTCTCCCAGACTGAGGTCAGGTTGTGAATCAAAGCTGTGGAAAGGAGATAGGAGGCAGGATTTAACACAAGCCTGTGCTTGTGCATCAACCACACGCAGAAAAGAGAACGTACTGGTTGCCCTGTGTGCAGGATGACTGTCCAAGCCCTTGGCTTTGCACCAGTTACACCAAGGACCCCTAAGGTCTGGGTGCTTCTCAGATCCCTTGGGCTGGGGATCAGGGGGGTGTATGAAAGCAAGTCTGACACCCCATATTCCATCCATAACTGGCTAAGTGTGGAGGACAGTTTTTGAGCTAGAAAACTGTAAGAAGGAACCTCTTGCCGGAGGAACCTCCTCTAGGAAGGTGGTGAAAACTGAAGTGGTTCTCCAAGGTCCCCAGCACTGGAGGTTACAACAGAAGGTCTGCAGACTGGCTAGTCCGGTGGTCCAGACTAGAGCTGACTAACCAAGCTGCTGAAATACATTCTTTTTCCCTTGACTCACTGTAACTGAGTTTTCAGTTATTGGTACTTTGAAGCCGTAATTGAGGTCTGCTTTCCTCCTTGCACAGCCTTTTCTTCCGGCAAATTGTCAGCCATCAAGTGGTATGAGACAGTAAAAGAGACATTACAATCACCATTTCCTAGAAACTGCCACTTTAAAGAGAACAATACTAAAAAGAGGGATGAATTGAGCCAGATCCAGAGCAATAAAACTCCAAATGTTTGACTTCTCTCAAAATCTGGAACTCTTCATTCACTTCTGGGGTCTCTGCTGTGCCTGGAGCACTTTGTACGTCCACTTTTCCGGCTTCTCATATTTAATAATTCACATGCCAAAAGACCTTAAATGAAATCCATAGTCCTGGTTCTCTCTGGATGTAAATCAGAAGAACTCTGCTTAAATCACTGGAGCTGTGATGACACCACATGTCACAGGGGCCTTGAGTGGGGGTTTTGCCAGGTTTTCTTGCACAACTGTCTCTTGCTCAGACAAATGCGAGTGCAAGCGGCAGCGTGGCTGTGCCTGTGTTTCACCAGGGTGCCAGCAGTGACCTGTGCCCTTGCCAGCACCAGGGGCCGAGCTCCCAGCCGTGGATGGTGGGATCAGCATGGATCAGGAGCGGCTGATGGATGCAGCCTGTCTCTGTGCATGGAATGAGGCTGGGAAGTGAGCATGGTCTGGCTGTGCTGGAGCTCTGCTGCACACTTATCTATTACTTGGTGGGTCTATGTAGGTGATCTTTTCTGTACCAGAAACTTGTGTTTCTCTCTATATGAACTGTATTTTAAAACAGGGAAATGCACCTGGAAAATGTGTGTTTTGGGTTTCATTAAGGACAGACCTGTAGCAGTGCAGGAGCGTGTACAGTCAGACCAGTTTTGTCTGTACCTTATCTTTGATAGCAGCTGTTAGCAGCTGCTGGACAGGGCACTGGTTGTAGGATTAGGGAAAAGGATGTGAATCCATAAATCAAAGGGGCCTGAAATGAGGAATGTCCAAGTGCTGTATCTTGGAGCTCTCATGCTAAAATGTCTGCCCCTGTATTGAGTGTGAATGCATTTGAGGGATGGATGGGTTGGAGGTGCAGGCACATCCCAGCTGGACAGGAGAAGCTCTCCCTGCTTTTGGCAGTCACTGGCTGCCCACTGGACAGGGCACAACCTGCGTTCATGAGGCCATCACGAGTCTCTGCTCACACCTCACCTTCAGCCTGCCTCCACGTTTCCCATTAGCAGTGCTATTTTTGAGCCTCCCAAGGCAATTAGCACCAATTAATCTAAAAAAGCCTAAATAATGGTTTTGCAGAGCCCCTGGCTCCTTCCTGTTCCCTGGGTGGCCCCAGAAGACTGCAGCCTGAACCGGGCAGAGCTGAGCCCAGCTCAGTGCTTCGTGTGCAGGGGCTGCTGGGGAAGCTTCCTGGGGAGATGTGCAGTTAGAGAATGGCCCTGAATGATCTCATGGATCCAACTTTTCCGTCCTGGATTGTGGTGTCTGTGCCACAGAAAGAGTTGCAGTCCCCTGCAGTGCTTATTATGCCAGAGGAGGGGAGGAACCAGCTTCTGCAGGTCAGTGTAGCTCTTGAGAGCCAGCAAAGAGTGAGACCACTGAATATGCTGGGCTGCAGAAGGTGCAACTCCCCTGGGGTTGCAGTGAAGTCCCTGGAGGAATTTTTGCCTGTATCTAAAGCCATTTGCATCCTACCATTCTCTGGGCACTGTCACATGGAGCAAATCAGCCTCCCCATCTTTGCGTTCCCCAACCAGGGTGTAGTTTCATCCTGCCCTTTGAAACAGCATGAACCAGGGCAAGAGCTGCTTTTTGCTGATAGCAGAAGTTATTCCTGTCTTTACAAGTGATTTCTGTCTTACCTGTTCAAGCTCTTCTGAGAAAGGCTGTGTGTGACCATCGCTGAAATGGGAAACCCACAGGTACCAGCCCCAGCATCCTCCCTGCCCCTGGCAGGGCCAGGATTTCATGTTCTGTGGGGTGTCTTGCATAACAAAGCCTTGATCTTGAGCGCAGCCTTCAGGCATTTCTGGAAGATGAGTAAATAATAATTAAGATTTGGGCGTTTGCTGCAGCGAAAGGGTGTTTATATGAAGGTTAGAGTGTTATGGGTGCTAAGGGAGATGGGTGTGTGTGGATCCGATGAACTTCACCCCATCGTTACCACTCCTGGTATAGGTGCTGCATCTGCTCAGCTGCTTTTTAAAACAGCGCTGTGCTAAGAGCAAGTAGGTGTCTAAATAAAAGTATGTTTGAAGAAAGCAGCACAATTCTGGCAATCCAGAGACAAGTAGGCTTTTTTGCAGAGCCTCTCAGAGCACATTGTCAGTAGGCTCCATTCTCAGCTGCATGGAGCGCGGTACGTGGTGGGGAGGAGGGCAGATCTGCTGCAGGGGGAGAGTTGGATCATTTCCATCGCTGAAGAGGAGCGTGTCCTTCACTGGCAGCGGGTTTGTAGGCACCTGTCTCCTCCATCACCTCCCACTCCTCGGGAGGGCTGGAAGTGGGGAGGTTGTGGTGCGGTCTAGTGGATCCAGTAGGTGACTGGGAGTTGAGCGCTACATATTAACCTTGGCTTCTGTGCTAATTAATCAAGAATATGGGTTATAGCCTTTAAAGCAATGGAGTTATTTCGGTTTAGCAAATTGCTGCTGCTCAGCTGAGACTCAACAGCTGAGCGTGGTCCTACTTCCACCCCCCTCCAACTGCAGAGCAAATCACTGTGACGAGTTTCAGCTTGAACCTTGTGCTTTGCTGCTGGGCTGTGTTGCAGTGCATGGCCAGGTACCACAGCTCTGCAAGGGGAGCATCAGTCACACTCCAGGAGCTCACTGCTTGCGGGCATCTGCCTGTAACCTGAATGGTTTTGAGCAAGCAGTTCAGGTTCACTCCCACATTTGGTATTTAAAGGATTTTCCGGGGTTTTTGATGGGACAAATTGACCTCTAGAGCTGCCCATCTTCTTCCCTAGACTGGAGAGACTCACCTGGAATGACAATGCTTCTAACTTGTCTCCTGGGTTAGTAATTTAAGCTTCAGGTGCTAGATCTAAGCTTGTGTGTTTCTATTAAATGGTGCCAGGGAAACCCAGCCTGGCATGGTGAATGCTGTCAAAACCTAAGTGGAAAAGTTGCTACGTAAACTACAGGGTGTTGCTGTAGCTCTGAGCACTGTCTGAATACACTGACTAATATATCACCTCCTAAAAAAAACCCAGCAGTAATTCCATGCCGTGGATGCCCGTGGTCTCAGCAGGGAGAGCTGCCCACCTGAGCTGTGATTTTGGGGTGGATTTACCATGTAGCTGGAGAAAAATCTGGTATTAATGAGGTGGTTGCTCAAAGTAGCCAAATTTGAGCAGGGCAACACCCACTCTGAGGCACTGCGAGGAGCAGAGGTGTCAGGAACACTTCAGACAGACACCCACACAGGCACACCACGCTCCTCCCAAAATGAAATCAAACCTGATGCTGTCACCTGCTATCGATCCGAAGACGTGGATCGAAGCCATTGTGGCAGCGGGGCATGTTCCCAACAGGTCAGCAGTTACTGTATTGGGGAAGGAGGGAGCGTGGGCGAGTTATTTTGATTTTGTTTGAAACAATAAACCCCAAGTTATTTGAAATCCTAACAACAGAACCAGCTTTTAGCACCGGCGTTTATAGGGATGAGTGGGCGAGTTGTTTAAAGGGAAAAAAATCTTTGAAAACAGGCCAAGCGAGGGTGATAATTTCATCCTGGAAGGGAAGCGCGGGGCGCCCGTCCTGTGTGCGAGCAGGGTGCACATGGGCTGCTCGGGGCCGTGGCTGGGCAGGTCACAGAGCACACTGATGGGTACATGGGTGCCAAGGGCACACTCGGGTGCACGCTCGCAGCTCGCTGGTGCGAGCGCAGGAATCTGAAGCTGCAGGTGGTGTCTCTGCAGATCATGGATGTCTCACTCATTCTCCTTTGCTGCATCCTAAATCCAGATGCAAAACGTCATTTTCTGTTGCTGTTCCAAGTACCAGCCTCATGTGTGGGCTCTGCTGTTCTACCTGTCTTCCACATTTCGCCCTCAACGCCTGTTTCAGGTGTCCCCTCTCGCAGCTGTCTGAAGTCAACTCAGCTCTTCACATACAGAGCGGAGTCTCAGTTCTGGTTTATAGAATCCCAGACTGGTTTGAATTGAAGGGACCTCAAAGCTCACCCAGTTCCAATCCCCTGCCCCGGGCAGGGACACCTTCCACTGGAGCAGGTTGCTCCAAGCCCCTGTGTCCAACCTGGCCTTGAACACTGCCAGGGATGGGGCAGCCACAGCTTCTCTGGGCACCCTGTGCCAGCGCCTCAGCACCCTCACAGGGAAGAGCTTCTGCCTCAGAGCTCATCTCAATCTCCCCTCTGGCAGGTTAAAGCCATTCCCCTTGTCCTGTCCCTACAGGCCCTTGTCCAAAGCTCCTCTCCAGGTTTCTTGTAGCCCCTTTAGGCACTGGAGCTGCTCTAAGGTCTCCCTGGAGCCTTCTCTTCTCCAGGCTGAACCAGCCCAGCTTTCTCAGCATGTCTCCAGGGCAGAGGTGCTTGAAAAGAGGTAAATTGAAGTTTAGTATGTGAGCTCCCCAGGTAGCAGCTTAGTTTTAGGCCAATTCCCTTCCATAGCCTGTGGCACCAGAACAAAATAAGTGCAGAGTAATTGCCTTTTGCCTGCTCTGTCCTGATACTAGGATTCTGCAAGGTCGTGTGTGATGGAGAGTTGGCTTCTTCTCTGGCACACGACAGATGGGGCTGCCCCACAGGACAGATCCTGGCCAGCATCACTGGTGCTCCAGAGGGATCAATCTACATTGCCCTGCAGTTCTGCCCGTGCCTCATCAGCACAGGGTGTCTCATCACTTGTTGCTTAGAGCCTGTGTTTGCCCTGAGCACAGCCTGACCCCCTCCCTGTCAGACAGATCGGCCTCGTGGGCACCGATGGATCCCCAGCCCTGCTGCGCTCCTTCTGGAGAGGCTTTGTGCATCCACGATGCCTTGCCCTCGGGCCCAGGACTTGTTGGGAAGCCCAGTGAGGCTCTGCAGCCTCTCTTGGGGATAGGAGGGGTCTGGGGGCTGAGACCAAGGTCTCGGGCCCCACACAGGTTCCACGTTTCTGTGTAACTCCTGGAAATAAGCTTACTGGCATGGGAAGGCACAGGCAGTCCCCAAGAGCTGCTCAGGGTAAGGAAATTTCCTACTTTTGCAATGAAAAATGAGATGAAGTGTAAGAGAACAGTGTGGACAGAGCAGAGGGTGCCAGCGGGGCTGTGTCCCTGTTTTGCCACTGCCCTGCCAGGTGGCCTTTGGAACGCTGCTTCTCTTCCCAGTGACCCGTTTCATGTCAGAAACTCACATTTCACACATGGGAGGTAAGAACAGCTCTGTGGCTGTTGTGTAGCCTTTCCTCTTTCTGTATGTAAAACCTTGTTGCAATTAGAAATTTCCCTCTGTTAGACAGTGGTATATTTAAGAGATGCTTATGGCTGAGCATCTTTGGCTTTTGCAATAGGAGCAAAAAAAATATCGTGTATCTAATAATACGAGGAGCAGGAGGACTATCGGGAGTTAAAAATGGTCCTTTGGTATTTTGGTGCTTTAAATCCGAGTGATCCTATTGTGTCTGTTTGTGCACAGGGCATTTGCTGTGTGGTGCATGTGCCTGTGGAGCTGAATGTGTTTGCAGATGTAGTTAAGGAAAATTGATCCCGATCTATTTTTAAGGTAAAGTGTGTGTGGTGGGTAGGAGGTGAGGAGGTGGAAGGAAAGCTAAATATTCACGTAGCTCCGCTCTGTGTTTGAGAGCATCATCTAATACCGCCAGGCTCGTGGCAGCGAGGTGAGGGCGAGGAGCTGCGCTGGAGCCCACCCCTCGAGCAGGGGCACGGCAGGGATCGGGAGCAGCAGGGCTGTCGCTTTAAGCTGCATCCCGCACCCAGCGGGTCACTGGGGCTGGCGACGTTCCCCACATGGCTGCGCGCTCCGCATAAATCCCA
>NW_009937306.1:0-915 GCF_000696875.1 Nestor notabilis
AGTTGGTCAGGAGTGGGTCCCCTGGGGGGAAAGTGAGGGGGGGCAGAGTGAGGAGAGGACCCCATAACCCCCCATCTCCATCCCTATCCCATCCACATCCCATGTCCATCCCATCCCATCTCCATCCCCCTCCCATCTCCATCCCATCCTATCTTCATCCCCATCCCTTTTCCATCTCCATCTCCATCCCATCTCCATCCCCATCCTATCTCCATCCCATCCCATCTCCATCCCCATCCCTTTTCCATCTCCATCTCCATCCCATCTCCATCCCCATCCTATCTCCATCCCATCCCATCTCCATCCCCATCCCTTTTCCATCTCCATCTCCATCCCATCTCCATCCCCATCCTATCTCCATCCCATCCCATCTCCATCCCCATCCCTTTTCCATCTCCATCTCCATCCCATCTCCATCCCCATCCTATCTCCATCCCATCCCATCTCCATCCCCATCCCTTTTCCATCTCCATCTCCATCCCATCTCCATCCCCATCCTAACTCCATCCTCATCCCTTTTCCGTCCTCATCCCCATCCCATCTCCATCCCCATCCCAGTCTCCATCCCCATCCCATCTCCATCCACACCCCTTTTCCATCCTCATCCCCATCCCAATCTCCATCCTCATCCTGTCTGCATCCCATCCTGTCCTTACTGGGCTGGGTGCAGGACACCGCTGGCCCCACAGGCACAGGGGGCCCAGGGGGGCCCGGGGGCCCGGATGACCCCTTCTCTCCAGGGACCCCTTGGGCTCCATCCCGGCCGGGTGGTCCTGGGGGGCCAGGGGGGCCTGCAGGGAGGAAGAGGAGGGTGAAGGATGGGGGGAGGGGCCCTGTTGAACCCCCAGTGCCTGGAGCTGAGCCCCAAAACTGCTGCACGGAAATGCTCGAGTTCTGCCCATCCCACTGGAGCCA
>NW_009937307.1:0-18655 GCF_000696875.1 Nestor notabilis
CCGGCCCTGCTCTGCCGAGCCGCCAGCGGTACGGCATCGGCCCCAGCCCGGTGCCTGGAGCTCGCCCGAGGTGCTGTGTGCTCCGTGTGCGGCCCAGGGGCCTGGCTCCAGCCTCCCTCTGCCCGGGACGAGTCTTTAGGAACTGGTGGATGATGAGGGGAAAAGTGTATCGGGGTCGTGGGCCGTTTTAGGCTCACTTAACTTTGGTTTAGAGCAGGGCGTGCGTTACTTTGGGGATGTGGGGAGGCCCGTGTGGTGCTGGGCTCTGCCCGGCAGGATGTGGCCGGAGATGCGGGCGAGGACGGAGCAGGAAGTTCTGTCTCCATTGGCATTCCTTGGATGTTTTAAAAATTGCAACACCAAGTGTGGCCGAGTGCCAGGAACCGGGGGCTGCTGCAGGAGCAATGTAACCCACCAGTACACAGAGCGACACAGTGTTCCTGGGGTGGCAACAGAGTGCCTTTACCTCTGGTTTTTGGTCTTTTTTGAGGTCTTAAATTATTGGTTACATGCAAGCTGGAGGCTGCATGGTATCATGGGACTTGGGCATGATTTGAAAGTGGCTTAAAATATTAACATCGCTTTTTGCTGTGCTTTGCCAGTATACACACAGTTATACTTAAACTTTGTGGGTATGAGGCAGAGCTGCCCGTATCCTGATAAGTGATTGTGCCTCATGTGTTTAGCTTTCTAATTTTTAAGAAAAGCTCCTGCAGACTTGTAAAACAAATCTGTTTCAGTGTTTTCCTCTGATAGAGTAACTCTGGGAAAATGCTGTCAAAAGCTGCTTGCGTAGGAAGCGCATAATCCCTAAAACTGATTGTTAATGTGGACCGTATAATCGCCACCTTTGTGCTTAAGTGACTGTATTCATTGAAATAACTAAGAAAGGAAGTTGTCTGGAGCAGTATGTTAACATTGAAATGGACCTTTAAATACAATATTTAAGATTAGTGCTCGAGATTCATGCGCTGCTTTTTCTAGACCTTTTCCTTTTAAGAGCAGTGCTCATGCATGGGTCAGTGCTTAGTCCTCACCTTCTTTTGCTGTGCATATGTGTGCTGTTAGGTCACAGGAATGTTACAAGTTTTGATGAACAGCAGTGCATTCCCAGTCAAAATCTATATGGTGTGTTCAAATACATTATCAGGATGAAGTCTGTAAAACTTCTGAATACTAATCCCAATACAGAGCAGTGGCATACATTCAGCACGGTCTACCTGCAAGTGCCAGTCCTGGGTTGTTGCATTTGCTGTTACGTTCTGTGTTTTGTGGAAGTGGTATACAGTTATTTTCCCGAATAACAGTAATACAGAAATGTCTTCAGTTGTTCATGTGTCAAAGAGGTTTCCTTCAGTTGGGAACATTGTTTCTAATGGGGAAAGTGGAATCATCTGGAGGGACACTTCTTGGGAGTGCTGGGAGCAGGTTTCCAGCTACAGAGATGAGGCTGTGCTAGGAACAAAGCCTGATATAGACAACAGGCTCTGCTGTTGTTTGACAGAATGGGGTGATTCATACAACTTCAATAATGTAAGCTAGCAAGAAAAAAAGGTGAACTGCTTTGTATTTGACTCCCCCTATATCCAGTTTGGAATACAGTGTGGAAATTTAAATTTTCACATGACTTCCCTGTTTCTCTGGATGTAAGACACTTGGGGAAGTTATAATTAATCTTTAAAAAATATTTATGTGCCTCAGTACTTGACTGCCATTTCCTTGTGGGTTTTTGTAGTTCTTTTTGTGAGAAAACACAAGTATTGGTATTTTACTGATGCTTTCCTGGTGTTTCACTGTCTGCTTTAAGTCTGAAAATGTGACTTCAGAATGCTAATGTTGTTGAGATTATTTCCAGCACTTGGAAACCTACCTAAGTCTTTACTGCTTTCTGTGGCTCCTTATTAGGTACTTAAATACTTTTTCAAAAGTATCAGTTACCTAATCTTAGATGAGGCCCCATGTGATAACTCAGGGGAGCTGCTCTGCTTGTGGAGATGGTTGTTAGGGTCACTCTAAAGTCATTCTTTTAAAATGTTTTTTTAATATCCTTACATGGAAACACTCTTTGTACATTTTTCATAGAGTTTTCTTTGTGCTAGTTCCTATTAAGAAGCTCTCAGTCTGCCTGTTCCTAGCAGTTTACTTCTTGCATCCTGAAAGGAACAAAGGAAATGACCCATTTTCCTTCCCCTCTCTTTCTCTTTTGCTGGAATACTGTTCTTAGGAGAAGATGGTAGGATGGCACGTTCCAGGCCTCTGTATTTTTACAGGAGGCAGCTGTAACCGAATTTAGTGGTAATTCGCTCCCTTTGATTGCTGAACAACACAATTTTTAGGATAGGAAATTTGTTGGGATCCAAAATGAAACTTTGTTACACTATCCACTGTTCAAAACCTGATTTGGACATTCCTGTGCTGCAGAATAGTGTCCCTTTTTTCCTGTTAGACCTGCTAAATGGGACCCACAATTACTTACAAGTAAAGTTTCACGGCTTTTTACACGTCAGTCCAAGAGTACCTTATTTATTCCTTTATCTTTGGAATATTTTGCATGTGCTGCTTTACTTATCTCATAATCATTGAAATAGTTCATTGAAAATCTAAGGAAAATGGAACAGCGATGGCTTGCTGTTCTCTGCTTTTGTTGTTTTTCATTAATTTTCCATAATAATTAAACTACAACTTCCAGATGTGAGACTATGCAGAGTGTTGTCAGATATTCAACTTCACAGTATTTTAATGTTTGACTCAGTTGCATGCAGACACATTCAGGAGTTCAGCAGTCATGGATGCTCTGGATAGTCTGGTCCATTGACACGTTGTCACTTGTAAGCAATGCTGTAAGCACTATGATTATTTGGTGCTGTAAGAAGATGTGACAATGTAACATACAGTATTTTGCTAATTCCAAGGTTTTGACCTGTAATGATATGGTAAAGCTTCAGGAAGATGGCCCAGGTCACCTGGGGAAGATGGTTGGTGGAATAATTTCCTAGGAAACCTCATGAGGGCAGTATTATGAATTGCAAAATTTGTTGAGGCTGAATAACAGGATTCATTTGAACCTCAGTGCCGTGTTTAGGTGTTGTGGAACAGTGGGTTTATTCATTTGGGTAGTGTTTTTTTTGTTGTTGTTGTTTAGCTAACTTAGAGTATTTCTAGTCTAACAAAATACAGTGGGAAATAACTAACTGGATGCTTGCTGTACACATACATTTAAGCATGTGCTGCAGTCATCGTGATCAGAGAAGCTGTCTGCAGCTTTGGCTACAGTGATTTTTTGGTCAGAGTAAGACAGAGGGTGAATGTGGTTTACCTGATAGGAAACAGGCTTTTTAAGTTCTATTTGTGGAAAAACTTACTGTAAATTTAGCTTTTTATGAGATAACAGACTAATTTTGAAGCCACATGAGTCATATTCAGTTGACAACAATTGTGACACTTCTGCTTTTTAATCCAGTAATTGGGTAATGCTACAATGGATGTGACTATGCTGTCAGTTTAAAGCAGAAGTAATTAAAGAATTTGCCATATGTATTTAAATCTGAATTATTCCCCTTTCTCAGGTTTAACTACAGCAGCTGCTCTGGGTGGCTTCTCATCTGGTCTTGCTTTGGGAAATGGGCCAAGAAGGTGAAGCTACATTAACGCCCAGTGACTACTTAGGAACTTTGCTAAACTCTTAATTACTATGTTACAAGTAACTTAATTCATGTTGCTTGGTCACCTTGTCTATGATTTTATAGACAAGGTGACAACAGAGGTTTCCAAATGTAGAAACAAGATGTGGACTGAGCAATGAGTTGCATCGTTCAGCAAGTCTGTGACTGGCTTTTTCAAAACCATTCTGAAGGAATGTTTCCTAGGTTGTTTTGAGGAATGCCCAACTAGTGGTGATCAGAAGATGGTTAGGATCAGGACCTCCTAATTTTCTAGGCAATGTATGTATTAGGCTTTCATTAGCAAGCAAGTGGGAGAAAAGTAGTTTGACGAATAAAAATCCCCACAACTTTCCTTGCTTACAGAGTGGCTGGTGTCTGCACAGCTGCCAGGATTTAAAATGCCTGCTTCAAGGCAAATGAAATGCCATGTGAGCTGAAGACATGTTTTCTTTAAAACTCCAAGTTGCAATTAACTTCAGCTTTTCCTTCAGTCCAAAGCTTAGTATGTCTCTGCTAGGATTTGACTGTCCGACTGCCAGTGTCAGAAACTGGACTGTATCCTGCTAGAATGACTACAGCTACCCAACAGGAAAGCATTTCTGTCTGAACACACAGGTGCCTGCATAGGTCACTTCCCTGCTTCCCCAGGCCAAGAGCTGCGTTGTCAACAAACCAAGCTGTGAAGTGCTTCTGCTGCTTCCACGTTTCCTGTCAGTGCTGTGGCCACTCTAAATAAAAGGGCCTTGCTATTGCCGTGATAGCTAATCTATAGCACAACTAACATCCTTGAGCAAAAAGATAAGGGCTTGCCAAACCCCAGCTGTTCTGGGTGTCTGAAACTAAAGAACAAATCTTTCTGAAAGTCCTTCAGATCAGGGTGAATTTTCATGTCCAGTGTGGGTTAGCCAAGTGCCAGCATTTAGTGTAGTGTTCATATTCAGTGATAATACTTTGAAGTGACTGAAAATAAAGTTATAGCCTTTATCTGGAAATCCCAGGGGTGTCCTGTTCTCAGGAGAATTGTTGCATGTGGTAGTGATTCTCAAATACCATGTTTTGGACGACAGTTACATTACATTCACCTATTTCAAACCATCTTTAAGAAATACCTAAGTCAAAAGTGGAAAGGGTAAAAATGGAAGGGAAAAAGACCTTCTTATGCTATTCTGTATAGGGGGTTGGGAACTGAGAATATTTGAATTTTGGGGTTTATTAGCTAATTACAGAATCAGAACTACTAAAGAACATTACACCAGGAGTACCATGAATACTGGGCATTAGCTTTTGGTAGATATTTTTCCTTCTTTAAAGACAGGATGGGTGAAAGATCTTTAAGGATGCTGAAGTTTAATGCTTTGAGTTTTAAAGTAATCTTTCTATTTTAAAACTTTTAAGTATTTCAGTGAAGTATTCTGGGTTTGATAATCCTGTGTAATTTCTTTCCTGTGAATAGCTTCACATAAGCCACTATTTTGATTATTTTCTGTTAATCTTTGAGTATGTGACATTTTGTTCTGCTAGAATAAAATGTGATTATATGCAATTGATCAATTAAAAATTAAAATGATTGTAATCCTCAAGTCAGCTAACATGCACTATGGATTTTATTTTCCAGTGTCTGAATCTTGGCGTGACAAAACATGTCTCAGTCAGGTGAAAAAGTAAAGGTAAAGAAATGGCTGCATGGCCAAAACTTTGCTTGGAATCTGTTTAACTTCTGAAAATACTCGTGTGTTTATTGAAGTGGTAAAACAGTGAATAAATGATACCTTATTGCTTCATATGTGTTTCTTAGAAGGATCTGCTTAGTAGAAACAGAGCTTGCATGGGATTCTAGTAATAGGCTTTCAGATGATTGCCAGACAGTCAGTGTTTGCTTACATATTTAGAATGGTGCCTTTACCTAAGGAAATTTCATTTGAGAAACCATCGTTTCTCATGTTTTTCCCCATCTGAGTGAGTTTTAAAAGGTTTGTTAGCAAGTAACTATTGCCTTTTAAGTGATTTTTCCCTGTATCCCCCTTACCCCACTGGAAGTATGGCATGGTATAAAAACTATTCCCATTATAAACTCATCTGTAAAGACAATTTGGTTCCAGCTAACTCATAGGTCCCTAAGTAAGTGGCTGCAGTTCTTGTTTAGGCTCCTATTAGGTTTTCAGTCAATTGATAACAGATGGTGAAGCACACTACCCTTTTTATAGCCCAGATCTCTTTGATAAGTTTTTCAGGCATGTTTCTTTTTCCTGCTTTTGTGTTAGAAGTTAACCATTGTGAAGATAGGTGAACAGTTTAGCAAGCACAAGACAGAACTCTGTGTAGTTTTATCTTGGTTATCTCTGCATTACTATACAGTGCTCTTGTTATAGAAGATAGTAGCAGCAGATACTAAATTTGAACAGATATTTTTGACCTCTAGCTTAAAATCTTTGGCATTTTTAGCTATGTTTTCAGTTTAAGATTAATAATAGTGTGTTCTTGCAAGCTTGCAGATTTTTTATCTGAGGAGGGACTTTTGTTTATGCGCAGCCCAAGGTACTTACCAGATTCCTATTTATATCAAGTTGCTTGGCAAATGGGACTATTTCAAGGTCTGCCTTGCTACAGCAGGGGAAAAAAAAAGATTTCATTCTCTATTTTTCAATGTGTTTTATGTACCTCTGCACTTTATTGTATAGAATCAAGTGAACTCTTTTTCAACTTTTTAGGAGGAAAGAGATCTCATTTATACTCAACTTTTGTTCTCTTGTCAGTTTTCTGACTCAGCAGGTTATGTGGGATTCGCTAATCTGCCCAACCAGGTTCACAGGAAATCTGTGAAGAAGGGCTTTGAATTCACACTGATGGTGGTTGGTAAGTGCCTTGTTTAGGTATTTGTGACTGTTATACAAAAACAACAAGATTTCTTTCACAAAGACATGTGTCTTCCTACTTAGCAATTGGCTTTTATACAGAAGAAAAAGTTCTGGCCCTCTATACACTTCTAGATCTCTTTCTGTGTTGTCATGTTTGGTAGGAATGAGTATTTGTAGAGATTAAACATGATGACTTTGAGCCAACAGGACATTCTTGTACTCCTGACTCATCATCAGATGGTAGGGATAGTTGATTAATCTTTCTTTGACTCCCATTTCCCCATCTGAAGGCATGAATTCACATGCTATCGAAATGGTGATGCTGCTATTCTGTTTTCTGCTGTTCCACACTGACTCACACTGATAGTATCACTAAACTTTTAATTTGCCTGTTATATGAATGAGCACCTGTAGGAATCTGATGGGAAGTCCCTTAGGCACAAAGCTGGTTTAAGTGATGTGTTGAATTATACTTGCATTGGATCAGTTTAATGTTATACAAGTGCAGTGGGAGTCCAGAGTACTGTCACCTTTTTGTAATGGTTACTTTGGAATGACGTGTTATTGTAAAATGAAAATGAGAAGAAATGAATAACACTTCCTTATAATTCTCTGTGCTCTGTAGCACCTTTTGGGATTATTTGGTGACAGAACATTCAGCAGTGTCTGTGAAATAACTAGGTAGTTTGTGATAAGTGTAGAGATTTTGATTTCATGTAGCTTGTGATGATAATACAGATAACTTTTCCATCTCTAAGATTAGGTGTTAGTAGCCTCTAAACATGGCAAATCATTCGAAATGCTGAATCCTTTGATTCCTTGGGTTAGCAAAAAAGGGACTTTTTGAAATTCACATTTAGTAATTGCATGTACAGGTTTAACTTTGTTACTTAGATGTTGGATAGAATTTGTATCACTGGAACTGGAACTTCTCAGGAGAGTTTTGAATAATTTTCTTATGATTTTCTGCTTCATTTTTCATAGGACATATGTAGCCTGACTATAAGGGTGCAAAGCTTGACTCTTAATTTGAGATCGCTTTATTCATTCTCCTTCCTAACAGGTTCAATTTCTAACTTAGGAAAACCTTAAAGCTCTCAAATTACAGCTCCTGATTTTGTAAGTTTAAATGAAAAAACACTTTTCTTTCCATGAAGTAACCAAACTATCTCTATGTGTATAGTCAAATGCCACATGACCTTTCAGCTTTTATTATGAAATCTATTACAGTAAACTTATCATTTTCATGTAACATTTATAAAAACACTAGAGGCTTGTTTTTCCTGTGGTTTTAAAGTGCTTTGCTGAACCTTTGATGTTTTTATGTCAAAAGCTAGGGTGGATCCTGATGAACAGATTATTTTTCCTCCAAAATGTGGGCTTGGCGAAAGAGGAGGTGCTTTGGAATAATAGGTGCGTATGCTTAATAACCTGAATTATTTTGTTTGTAGGTGAGTCTGGCTTGGGAAAATCTACTTTAATTAACAGTCTGTTCCTGACTGATCTTTATCCAGAACGTTACATTCCTGGAGCTGCAGGTAAACATGGTTTCGCGGTTAGAGCACATGCTCTATGAAATGTCACATTCTTTCAGTTATCATTGCTTCATTCTGATGAGAACTTCACCCTTTCTTTACCCTATCTAGGTATATTTTAATCCTCCATATTGTATTTTTTGAGCTGTCGTTTTTTTAATTTAATTTCTTTCAAACTCAGCTTCTGTTGTTTCTTTATCAGTTGTTATTAAAATAGCCAACACTTCCCCTGCCACCCCAAACTTTTAGATGTTAATATACCTAAATATGGTTTTGCTCTGATCCCTATTTCCTCTAATGCTTTTTGCCTGTAATGCCTTAAATCCTGCTAAGAGCTCGAAATACATTTTGACACAGAATTCAGCATGCTTCTGAGTATTTTAATTTTATGTTTTCATGTTGCCATGAGTAAATCCCCCCTTTTTAGTTCATTGCTTCTAGTTGATTTAGAAAAATGTGGTGTTAAATTTTGACTAGCTAACTTGTTTTCTTCTTTAAAATACTTCATGTCACATTGGCTGCAATACACTTCAGATTAATTTCCTCCTTTGTTGCTCTCTCCTGCAGGGATTTCTGCAGCAATTGATAGGCACAATAACAATCAAAATGTTCCTTTATTTTAGAGAAAATAGAGAGAACAGTTCAAATCGAAGCTTCTACAGTAGAGATAGAGGAGCGAGGGGTGAAACTGCGTTTAACAGTAGTTGACACGCCAGGATATGGAGATGCCATTAACAGCCAGGACTGGTATGTGTGTAAATACTGCCTTGCTTGATAGTTTGTATCTTACAAAAACACTGGTATGTCTGTCTCTCTGAACTTAAGTGATCCAGCTGGTGGTCTTTGGATAACTTTGATATACTAAAAGGAAGCAACAGATTCATTATTCTTAACATTATGGAGTGTTATCTTGAATTCTTGGTAGAGGGTCTTTTCTGAGTCCTTGCAGTTAAGCACAATTTTCTAAGCACTTCTGCATTCTGTGTGCTTATCTTCGTATCATCAGTGACATGATAATTTCATTTATGTGGGCTTTCAAATCAAGTTTCTCATACATTTATTTGTTACCTAAAATACACATCCCTAGTAAAACCGTATTACTTTGTACAACTTCATGTTTCACTTTTCTAACAACCTTACTATGTTTTCAAAAGGTTTGGTTAGTGTTCTCTAGGCTCTGTATGATTCTCCCTCAAAATTAATAGCCTTCTCTCCAGTAAGGTTCTCTGTGACAACTGCAGTCAACTTATATATATCTCTATAGCTGCCTCTGACAGAAGGAAATTCTTTGTCTTTTACTTTCTGTATCTCCGGCCCATCCCGATTCCATGTCTTTAATATGGCACTTTTAATTCCCTGTTCTTTATGTGCACTACTAGCAATTTGGGTAGCATTGCTTTTTTAATGATGGAGGTACTACTTAGCTGTCTCTGGCCTAGATATTGCTGTTAGCCTTTATAGCTGAAGTAATTGCCTGCAGGTACACTGGACAGCATAAGTACTTGCTTTAGCATAAAGATCAAGAAGAAAGAAAATGGTAAAATAGGTGGGAAGGAACTGGGCAGTTTGCAACAAAATCAGAATTAATAAGATTGTTCATAAATGTAATTTCCAAATCATCATGATGATGCACATCCCGTTAACTGTGGAGAACTGATCTTGTGATAACTTTTTTTCAGTAAAGATGAGATGTTACTGTGGTTATAGGATACATGGATTACTCCAGTGCAACTAGAAGCTAAACTTTGATTTTTATTTTTTTTAGTTTTATTTTTTTTAAGTAGCTGTCTTTTAAGAAGTGCTAACTGTTTATTTTGCTTAGCCTTTAGTTTTTGTTGGCACTTTTTTGTGGTGTGGGGGGGTAATCCTAAGGAAAACAAAATGTCACTGTGCAGAGAAAGGGAGCATAAAGCTGATACTGTTTGATTTGAGTTCTGTAAGTTAAAGATCAGGAAGGAAGCGAAGAGCTGATCAAATAAACATCTATAATGCCAATAGAATGTTTCATAATCTTTTCTTGACAGAATGCTGTGTTATCTTATTAGGCATAGTTTTTCTTTTCTTTCTATGGTGTACTGTAGAAACAGCAGAAGTAAAGGCAGTGAAGTTACATAATATACTAAATGAAAGTTTGGAAGTGAAGTTGTACTGGGATTTTTATTTTTCTCCCACTTTTTCTACTTTATTAAGTTGGAAAAAGGGATCTTTCAGAGTAACACGAAGGCATCTTTTTGGACTGCAGCATGGTCTTGCTTATTTTGTGCACTGTTGACTAGAGCTTCCTTCCGCTGGAGCTAAGAGCTCTGCAGCCCATGTATTGTGTTACATAGAGCTCTTCCTGTTGATTGTGTTCTAATGCCCTTTGTTTATTCTGTTAAGATGTTTCATAGAGACCTACGTGTTCAGATTTTTCCCCTTTCATTTTTGGAGGCTTACTAAACAGAGTTATGCCATGATGATTCAGACCCAGTAGAACAATTTACTGGTTTATACGTAGTTTTCTGGGATGAATCTTAAACATAAAAATACATTATGGGAACAAATAGTACTGACATACTAAAGAATAAAAAGATGTAGTTAGTTTTAGTTACATCTTTCTAGTCTCATTTTCTTATGTCACATGAAAAGACCTTGTCTGTGCTCTGATGAGTGTCATTTTGACAAAGTCTTTACAGGATGTCATAGGGATTTGGATGGATAGACTCTTTATTTCAAACTATAGTCAAGACCAACCCAGTGCAACTACTTTCCTTCCTTGTTAGTTCAGAGCAAGCAGCAAGTTTGTGTTTTTGAATTTACGTTTGTGTTCACTGCAGTTACAGTTAACCAGTAGATGGTGCTGATCTCAATCCAAGTTTTATAAAGCACTTCTTTGGGACAGCTGTAACTTCTGCAGGCTGTTTTTCAGGGTGATGAATTTTACTAAGGTTATTTTTGAACAGGGGTAAATCAAACTGGTACAATGTCTGTTAGGAGGTAGTAATTGCTGAGAGTGTTTCAAATATCTTTCTTCTGAGTAGGTTTTCTTGTGGCTTTTGGTTTCTGTCTGTGCACTGATGAAGAGCTTGATTTTAGAGTTTGACTTTAAAGGATGGGAGCTGGGGTCAATTTTTTTATGTACTTTCCATTACAGAAGTACTGCTAGAAAGGATTATATGTTGTCAGGGGTTTGTCCAGGAGATGTCCTGGATTAGAAGAACAGTGTTGGATTTGGAAATGAGTTCTAGATTTAGTACAATGCATTCTCTAAAGTAGATTAGTTTTTGTTTTCCAAATGCTGTTGAACTTAAACAGTCCATAAGGAAAGGTGGAGGCTAACCACAGTTTAGTGGTAATTTTTTAGATTGTGTGAAGCTTTCGTGCTAGCTTGAGTTCTGTAATCTAGAATCAAACCACACCCGAAAATGCTCTTTGTATCTGTTTAGGCATGTGTTTGGAGAAGAGCAAAATTCTTTATGGTAGGAGGTTTGAAGCATAGGATGGCTGTTCCATGCATGCGGACAATGGGATCATGAAAGAAACGTGTCCTTAAAGTAGTATCTTTCATAAGACAGATGAGAAAGTATCTAAGGAGAGGAGGGGGAAAAAAAGATGGCTTCATGCACAGATTTGGGATCAAATCTGGCCTCAAAAGGATCAGTGACAAAACCAGTCTACAGATTAACTCACTAGATGTTGCAGATCATAGGCCTCATTTCATCTTGGTTACAGTGTCACAGGTCATTCTTTAACTGCTTTCTGGCTGCTGCAAACTTTCTTTTTTTTTTTTTACTGGCTTATGCTAAGTTGATTTTGTGGGGTTTGGCAGCTTGGTAATACTCATTTTCTCCCAGTGGGTTTAAATGCAATGGTTGTGTTGTTTGCTGTTACAATACAGGATGTGCTATCTCCTAAGTAATGGTAGCACAGTGGTATAAGCCAGGTGTTTCCCGGAAGTCAGGAGGTACAGGACACTAATACCATATTAATAGGGAAAATTATAGCTGTTAGAGCTAGAAAACTGCACGTAAACTGATTACATTGCCAGAGAAATGTGTGATAGTTGCTTTCCCATTGTTTGTTCGTGGTTTCTGTCCTAGTATCTGTACGTCTTCAATCTCATTACCTTTCACCAGCTAAGAGGAGAGTAGCTAAGGTCAGCATGAACGTAAACCCTATTGTCCTGTTTGAACACATTTATCTATTTAGATGCTGGTTCTTAAAGACTTGAGCAGCACTAAGGTCAAAACTCAATAAATACATGTTTTGCTGCATTGTCTTCTGTCGTACAATCTAGAAATCTTGCAGATATAATTGTGTACGTATGTATATTCGGCTATGGATTTGTGCCTCCTAGAGTCAAAAGCTTACCCAACTTTGGAAAATCAAATTCCCTCCAAGATCTCTTCCATCATTCTTGTTACTTCCTTTCATTATTCTCATTACAGCTGTGAAGCCCAGGGTTGAACTTTGCTGTCTGTCACAGTATTTGCCATCATTCTATGTGTTCATTTTCCAGATTACTAATTCTGATATGTGTTGTGTTCTCTTGTCTGTGTCCTCATTAAATTTCTCTGGTCAAATTTGCACTTTCTCAACAAGAGAAATACTATTTTTCAAGTTAGGTTTTCTGCTCAGTTTTTCCTCAAGTAGTTTAAGATACGCCCATGACACGCAATCATCTGCCTAATCTTATCTTCATCAGTGTGTTCATTTCCCTTCTCCAGCAGCACTTAATATAAAGTGTCCTTCTATATTAATCTTGTTTGCAGGTGTCTACATGCTCTGGAATATCTTAAAGCAATCTTCTTAGTAATGCATTATGTTTTCTTTCCTCTCTCTAGTCACAGCTCTTTATATCTGATTCATCTGTGTATTCAAATGTTGTGTTCCTTTACATATTTGTAGGGCATATTTTAAATTGCCTTGAACTAAGTAGGAATTATTTTTCTTTGCCCACAGAGTAGGATTCTGTAAGGTAACAAGGATAGCTTATATAATCATGTGAGGCTTGAGTGCTTGGCTTAAAAATGTATTTGTAT
Source organism: Nestor notabilis (assembly GCF_000696875.1). Classification (NCBI taxonomy): domain Eukaryota; kingdom Metazoa; phylum Chordata; class Aves; order Psittaciformes; family Psittacidae; genus Nestor; species Nestor notabilis. Next base: position 13,074 of record NW_009937307.1, read on the forward strand.
GTAATACAAGCAGACTAAATACCAGAATTTTCATAGGTAACTATAGAAATTTAGCTTAAAGGTCAGGGTTGTAAATCAAGAGGACATCCGGGATATGTCATTTGTCAGTTGGTTTAAAAACAATTCCTCATCCCCTACCCCCAGAAAAAAAGCAGAAAAAAACATCAATCTTCTGTTCCTGCCTGTGTTGTCTCAGCACTGAGCGTTTCTTTTTTTTTCCTGAGCTTGCACTTGATCTTTTTATCCAGTGGGCATAATAACACTTCAAAGTAGCTCTAGGCATGAATAGACACTCGGTGGTTGCTGTGAAAGTATCTTTTTGCACTATCAAAATACTTTCAGTAGTAGATACAATGCTAGAAGTTGAATTTTCTTAACAACTGTTTTAATAAAATTCTCCTCCTGTTCTTATCTTTTCATAATCATTTCTTTATTATTTTAAAGCTGATCTATGATGCTTCTCTTTCTCTTCCCCCTCCCTCCATACCACAGCTTCAAAACAATTATCCAGTACATTGACAACCAGTTTGAAAGATACCTTCATGATGAGAGCGGTCTAAACAGGCGCCACATTATAGACAACAGAGTCCATTGCTGTTTTTACTTCATCTCTCCCTTTGGGCATGGGTAAGAAAAAGCACCTGAGCTCTTGTATTTTGGGGCATTGTATCTTGTTCATAAGATTGTTCATTACTTGAACTGGAAACTTAACTTTAATATTGAGTTACTTCCCACACTATCCAATGCAATTAAAATGGTCTCTGGGGATTAATGTTCTCCTCTGCTTTGTCCCCTTTTTGGCATTCAGTATTGTTTTGAAGCAGTCAGTATTACATTGTTTATCACCCAAAAACATAAGAGCTTGTAATATCCTATTTATCTTATAGTGATAATTTCAGTTCAGCCTTTACACAACCAAGCCAATAAGCAAGTGCTCTTACTTAATTTATTCTGGAAATACTATTTATGTAGATACTTGAAATAATTTTTAATACATTTTGTTTGTTAAAAAATAAAACCAAAATAAATAAAAAAAACCCTAACCAACCACCCAAACAAACACAACCCCACAACCCCCCACCCCTCTCTTCTTATCCTTTTTTTTTTCCTACTTGTTGGCAGGCTGAAACCATTAGATGTAGAATTCATGAAGGCTCTTCATGGAAAAGTCAACATTGTCCCTGTGATTGCCAAGGCTGACACACTGACGCTGAAGGAGAGAGAAAGGCTGAAGAGAAGAGTAGGTCTAACACTTGGTCACGGGAGCAATGTAACCCATACAATGTTTAAACCAAATAAAAAGTAAATTCAAACTGAAGAGGGGTGAGGGGTACTGGCCAAATTGGGTGAGAGGTGGGAACCTTCACTGCAGGGTGATGTGCTTTACCAGTTACACTTGCTGAGAACCTGATCATTCTTGACTTCATTGTGCACCCCAATAGTGCAGGTTTTGAGCAAAACTGTTTAACAAGGGTTCAGGTCATCCTGAAGTGCATGTAATGGAGAAGTTTCAGACTAGCTCTCATTTAGTCCAGTCTACTGAATGCCCATTAGTTGTGGGAGTGCATTAGATATGTTCTGAGATCATTAGTTTCATCCAAAAGAAACTTGGTTTCTCTGCTCTATTTGTGCTATGTGGTTTGTAGCTAAATGTGGTTGAGGTGATTGGAAACTTGCTTAATAAGTGCACCCATGACAAACTAAAACCCTAATGTAAAGGCAGGACAGTTGGGCTAATATATTAGCAGGGTGCTTTTGTAGATCCATTGTTACGAAAAAATTGTGTCTTGTATACATTTTTCCTACTAGGTTATCTGTTCATGTGAAATAGAAGGATGTACTCTGGATTGCGGTGGAGAAAGTCTTTCCAGACAGTGGTACTAAAATAAAACCTTTTGCATTGGAAGCTTACTTGCTGTCTTTAAGGGGTTTTTTTTTGCCAAACCTTTCCAAGACAGCCCAGCCTCTGCCAAATAAGACATTGTAGTGAATTCTTCAGAAATAAATCACAAATTTGTGGTTGTAAAGGTTTTTTACCTGAAATCTAATTCCTGGTTAATCTCATTATAGAATAATTTATCTAAGGAATGTAAATATTTAATCTTTTCTTGTTTATCCTCTTTGATTCAGAATGACTTCATGCACCTTGTTAAACAAAGGAATGGGTAGGTGGTGAGACTGTATTATGCTGAGAGGTGGCTTAGTAAAATTTGAGACCACAAGTAAGGTTCTATGGCCTCCAGCCCAGTACATTCATTTGTAAAGTTTTAACAGATTTGAACCCCATAAAGCCTGTGAATTTTTACAAGTTTAATAACTTATGCCTTGAGTAGTATAGAGATAATTACTACTTCTAAATGCAGCCTATACTTTGTGCCAGGCTCGGCAAACTTTTTTTTCATGGTAAGATAATAGCTTTTATATTATATCTTCATATCATTTTATACTATCACTTTTTGATATGTCACTGAGGACGTGACATATGTTTTGCTTATAATCCTCTGGCTTTCCGTAGTCCTTTAAAATGGTTGCTGTATCTTTATTCCAAGGCCTCTTGTGTGAGGGTGTTTTTCTGTTTTCTTTGAGGGAATACAGCTTTATTTAACTGGGAAAATAGTATAGTCAAAATCATGCTTACAAACCAGCACTTAACTGAGCTCAACCAATTCAGAGGATTTGTTTGGGATTTTTTGGGTGGACCAGTGTCACAAAGGTGTGACTGTGGTTTGTGCAGACATGTGAGCAACAGCAATTTGGCAAGGTGAGGTACTGCTGGCATTGCTGTTTTATATAAAGCTCAGTGATGTAAAGAAGACTTGCCTGAGAAATGGAATAAATCCTCTGTATCTGAGGAAGTTTAAAGTGAGGGCAGTTGTGACTGGATGAACCCTGTCTGCAGTGTAGACATGCACTGAAGCGGGCAGGAGCTGTTTATACAAAAGTGACCAGCTTTATGATGAACTAGGTGAAAAGGGGAGGAAAAAAGGAAAGAAGTCATTCATTGACTTAAAAAGGATGTCTAGATTTTGCAGGAAATAATTCTCTTTGGGCTTCTTAGCTTTTATTTTGTTGTTCCACAAATACTATGAGGAGATGGCAGGTACTGTGGGCAAATTGAAAGAACTCAGGGAAATAACAAACCAGAGATATAGCTGCTTATTCTGGTTTTATCACTTCTCTTTTTCACTGGCTGTATTGGCTTGGTGAAAGATTTTTATCTAATGGTAATATTGTTTGTGGAGCTGCTGCTTTTTATAAAGAAACTCTATTTGATCTTTCAGCAGTGTAGTTCAGGCTCTGTTTTCATAGGTACTTACTTTTTTTGTTCAGCATTTGGTAGCAGAATGATGTTGACAGATTTGAAGCAGTCATTCAAGTGTAAATTTATTATTTTACAATATAATTCTCTGGGAATCTGAATGTTCTGCTTTGTCATTTCAAATACATAAAATAAACTGATATAAATAGCTTCTAGCTACAGTTATCTTTCACAAAATCAGTTCCTAGGTGAAATAAAGAGGAACATACTCTTACCAGGTTTCAAAACTTGCTGTAATTGTTTTATGACTCTTTTCTGCTGTGCTCCTTTTATCTGCTGTTTGATGTTGGGGTCTTAGGGTCAAGCATAGCATAGTGCACATGCTGTTTGACATTTACTTCTGTCTGGTGTTATTGCTGAATTTTAGCTGACACATGGCAATAGTGCAAGTAAATGTGTTTCCCAGTGTGGATTTGGAATTGCTTGGTTTTCAGTACAGTTCTGTAAGTGATGTTAGACTGAGGGTTTATGATGTAGGTTTTATTATGGAAGATGAATCCCCGTTTACATATCCTGTGATGAACAGATTAATTTAAACCTTTCATGACCATATTCAGTGCTAATCCACCTTTAGTTCTTTCTAGTTTGAGCAAAGTTACTTTTAACTAACTAGCCTTTAGAACAGTCTGGACTTGCATAGGTGGACACCACATTTATGCGTTGGCTAAATACAGTGAGATGAATGGCTCTTCTGCTGTAGACTGGGGGAGAGGTTAGGAAACAGGTAAGCACATCTTCATTATTTTTGTGCTGCTGGCAAAGGTCACTGTACAAACTGAGTTTATATTAATTCAAATGTATAATCTCGTTCCAAAGCTTTGAAAGTCTACCTACTGTATATTGTTCTAACTCAAAGCATCTTGGCTAACAGAATCTCTAATCAAGATTAAGAATCAAAATCCTGCTTTGCTGACGCAGCTTGAAGTCTTATTTTTTTTCAGATGTTTCTGCCATTTGGCCATCAATCTAAAGTAAAATGTTTTTGTTTTGCCGCTTGCAGCAAGATCAGTTTGTGATGCTTGCAGAGGAAACCCAGCTTGGAGTAATTCCTGTTTGGTCTTTCTGGAATTCAAAGTTATTTTTTAAAACTCTTGAGTGGGAAGAAATGCAAGGCAGTTTCACAAGCTGTGCCATGCACGGCTGCTAAGGAAACCTGCTCGAAAGAATGACTTCATGAGAGGAGAACTAATATTTTGACTTTTTTTTTTAATTTCCCATGGGAAGGCTAATCTTTAGGAACACAGAACCCTCTGAGGCCAATAAAATTCAGATTTGAAGAAGCAAAATGCTGCTACATTGTTAGGAGCATAAAATACAGTTTGTTTTTATTGCAATTCTTTTTCCTTTCAGGAAAGCACTAGGTTTAACAGCTGTAATATATTATTCTAGCACCCCTTGCTGTTGGCTTTCCCGTAATTGTTTCACTTGCATTTTATCTTTAAGATCTCAGGCAGGTTAAATGTGCTTTCTTGCTTTATGCAGCTGCTTAAAGGCATCGCACTGCAGCGCTGCCCCACCTGTCCCAGCTGTGCATCTTCCGTTATCATTTAGTGGCAATTCAGTTATCTTCCATTTTGCAGCCTGCATTGCTTTAGATGTAATTGGGTGAATGTAACTGTTGATAGTTTCTTGGCAACACTTATCCCCAAATTTCTTTTTTCTTTAAAAAATATTGCTCTCTGTGTAGGTGGGGGCTCATAATACTTTATTTGGTGTGTGCGCGTGTGTGTGAGTGCGTGGGATGTTTATATACCTGGCAGGAAAACATTGTCATGGGAATAGCTGCGGTTCATACATGGTCATTCCTCTTCCAGTGGTCTGAAGGATTGTTTTATTGTAAACAGCTGTTTAATAATCAGGCTCTGGTTGGATAAGTTTTATTTATACTGTAGCTATCTGTTGCCATCACAACAAAGGATCAAGGAACCCTGCAATGCTCTTCAGAAGGCTCATTAAGACCTATCGTCTATTTGAAGTCTGGTTGTACTTGTATTATCAAGTTAATTTCCAGTTATATGTGTAGTCATGACAGCACAAGTCCTTACATAGGTTTTCCTGAATGTTTTTGTCATTATATTAATGCTCACTCTGATTTTTGCCCAGACTTTGTCTGCTGTGAGAGTTCATTGCTGCAGTAGTACTGCTGCTTGGTTCAGGTGCCAGGTGTGGGGTTACAGTTGCAACTGGTTAGGAATACTAATCTAGGAAGTCTTCACAAATATCCAAGATCCCTTTAAAGAGAGTTATTGTGGAATCTCGGCAT
>NW_009937307.1:18686-39602 GCF_000696875.1 Nestor notabilis
TCTCCTAATACTACCACACTTTCTGTAAAGAAAGAAAATCTTGTTAGTACATTTGATGGGATTTCTGACTTAAATATTTTGAATAGTATGGCAGCAGAAGCATTCTCTTCAGTTTTGAAGAAAGGATTGACTTGTACCACCTTTTGAAACTGCCGAAAGCCTGGAATTATGCTAGCTGCTTACCCCCGCAGTGATTTCATTAGGAAAAGAATGTATACAGGAATACAGAAAAGTGTATGTTTTTGTTAATCTCAGACATTAGTGGTAATAAAGAACACTGGGTTTGGATGGTTTTCTCTAAGTGGGTTTTGAATAACTTTCTTGGGTTTAAGTGGATAATAATCTTTTGTGGTTTTTGATTCAAGGGGCACAGTCTTTTAAATTTTTGTGCCTAACAAATACACAAAAATATGCTTTGGCACGGGCTGCATTGGTTTTGATGCTGTAACAATTGACACCTTCTCCAAATCAATTGTTTTTACTATTTTTTTTTTCATATTGACTTCCCATTGGTTTTGTCTGCTTCTGTATTATGCTCCATGTAAATCTCTTTTTTTATGATTTACTTGCTGTGTTTTCTAAAACTGAATTTCTGCTCATGATTATTTTTAAGCATTCCACTTGAAGCAAAAAAACATCCTGAGTTTTCTAAATGTGGCAAACTAGTAAATCGAATGTATGTATTTTTAACTTAATACCTCTGCGATGAAAGAAGAATTTATTATTCTTCCTTTTTTGTAAACTTCAGGTTCTGGATGAGATTTCTGAGCATGGCATTAGGATTTATCAGCTCCCTGATGCAGATTCTGATGAAGATGAGGAGTTTAAAGAACAAACCAGAGTTCTAAAGGCAAGTTTTGCTTCTAATTTGTTATTTTGCTGTAGTTGTTCTTCAAGCCTACAGTGCTTAAAGGTACTCTATTCCTTTATAACGTGTTGAAAATTCAAGTTTTCTTTGGATGTTGACTCTGAATTATAATCCTTTTTATTCCAGTCTCTGCTTCTTCAGAATTCCAAATGTAGAGTGTTGAGATTTTTCTTTTCTCTTTTAAATGTAAGGAACTCTTCACCAAGAACTGTGGTTTGCAGTCTGTTTTCTGACTCAAACCTTTTAACACGCAAGCAAATGTCTGTGTGTTATGGTTATTATACTAATTAACAACTTTCCTCTTGTTAGAGTAGATAGTAAAGGTTTTACTGAAGTAATTTCCTCTTTGCGCTTTGTACTGGCAAAGGTGCTTGAAGAATGTATCAGAAATTCTCACTTTAATCTGTATCTGAAGTATGTTTCTGTTGGCTCTTTTCCATGCATGATGTTATGTCAGATGACACATTTTGCCCAAACTGTACTTCAACAACAGTCAAGTGTTCCTAAAGCAAAGTGTCATTTCCTTTTATGCCTCTGTTAAGACAAACTGATCCTAACAAAACTACAGGTGTTAATAATGAGAGGTTGCATTGCCTAGAATAGGATCTGTGGGATGTGGAAGGATTTTAGCAGAGGGCATTTGTCAGCATTTCTTTCCCCTTCTCCTGTCGGTTACTTAAAAGCCTTTGTGCTTTCTTTAAAAGAAAACAAAACACGAAACAAAATAACCAGTCAAAAATCAAAACAATAACTTGTTTTGCTCTGTCTCAACTAGGCTAGCATTCCGTTTGCTGTTATTGGGTCCAATCAACTTATTGAGGTGAAAGGGAAGAAAATCAGAGGCCGTCTGTATCCCTGGGGAGTTGTTGAAGTTGAAAATCCAGAGCACAATGATTTCCTTAAACTGCGCACAATGCTGGTGTGAGTAATGATAAAATTATCCCATCTCCTGTGGTGATGTAACTACTACAATGACTAGAGAGGTATAAAAACATGAACTCCTTAATTCCAAACGAGCTCTGGTGACTCTATAGAGTCCTCTGCAGTTTGTTTTGCTGCTGTAATTCTCAGGCTTCAGAAAATAATTTTCTACATTTTACATTGCCAGATATATGTGACAGTTTTTGTACCTTATATGAACTGATTTGATGGGTTTATGTATAAATTAATGTTTTCTTGCAATGCACTGGGTGGGGCAGAGAGGCTTTTATAATACTACTCAAAGTGATTGATTAAACTGTGTAGAATATTCTAAAGACAAAGCTCAATTTTCTTGGCAATATAGGAAATCTATTAAATGTGATACCCTGCCCCTTTATGATTTTAGCTGATACGGATATTCTGCCTTTGTAGATGGTTATATATGATTTTTTTGTTTGTTTTAATGACATCTCGGTATTGTTGGAAATTGAATTCAGTTTCTCTTGGGCAGGGATTGCCCTCTGCTGGTCGTTGGTAGCAAGCATTTTTTTCCTTATTTGACGATTGGATATTGTTAGACAATGTCAACCGTAACGTGAGTCGAGGAGCTCCACCTAGTTCTCAGTTACAGAATATGCTTAAGAACACTTAAAAATCAAGAAATACTTTAGGAATTAAAGAATCTTCCTGAATAACTTTCCCTAAGGTTTTTAACGCTGCAGAGACGGGTATAAATAACTCTTACAAAGTTGTCAGTGAGCAAGAGGAGGAGAACATACTTTGAGTCTTTAAAGAATACTGGTGGGAGGCACTTAAGTATGATTTAAAGACCAGTAACATGAAAGCAGAATCCTGGCTAGCTTTATGGCAGGCTTGGTCTGTAAGGATCATTTTCCCAGGAGTTATAGCCATTATATAAAACAAAAATAGAAGATAAAAGGGTGTTTTTTTCCTTTTGGCAAGAAGGACAAAGTGTTCAGTAGTCCTTTGCATCTTCCAGAACACACATGCAGGACCTGCAGGAGGTGACCCAAGACTTGCACTATGAGAATTTCCGTTCGGAGAGACTAAAACGAACTGGCAAGTAAGTATGTGCATGCCTTTGGGCTCTGCTGGCTGCAGCCTCTTCTTTTGCCACTGACATTGGGCTTGCTCTTCCTCTTAACTAATCCTGTCTGTAAATAGTTATATCTCATGAGATTTCAATCAGTGGAGTTACTGAAATATGTATGAAACATAGAGAAGTAATACCTAGCGAAGTGCCGTGCTTCCAGCTATTCTTGGTTTTGTATCCATTCCCTTTTCTTTATGCTTTTAATTGGAATGTGCACAAAGAACTATTAGGCTGCAAGCAAGGTTTTTTATTTAATGATGTCTAGTTGGAAAAAATAAACTCTAGTGGGCACATTTAAATAGGCTCCAGCCTATCTGCCGTTGCTTCTTCAGTCATTGCAGGACTGCCGTGGTAGCTGTTCTCTTGCTTCTTCACATATAACTGGAAAGAGTTTAGACCAGAGAATCTTATTTATTTATTTTTTTTCCTTGTGTGGGTTTTGTGGTAGGGTGTTTTGGTTTTTTTTTCTTGGTAAGGTTTCTGTCCTTGGAAACTTCATACAAAAAATTCACATCTACCTGTGCCGCATCTTTTTTGACAGCGACTTATTCTTGTCCCCCAGAATACTTTACTTGTTCTTTAAGTATGTGGCCAACCATTTTGATCTTAAAGAAGAAAGGAAATAGCCTACACAGCTTTTTTTAATGATAGCTTTTTGTACCATAGATACTGGAGGAAATCTCTTGATTAGAGTGAGCGGCAAAAAATCCCCATAGCAGTGAAGAAATCCGATTTTTAGAAATGGAGAATGAATAACAAGAGTATGAGATAAAGACAGGTTATTACTAAAAGGATGCACAGGTTTAAGAATGTCTGAATTTCCTCTGTAGAAGCATGTAGACTTTTTTTTTGTTATTGTTACACTAGCTGAAATATGAGCCTAGAATCTGTTCTTTAAGATTTTTACTTCTGTAACTTACACCATCGATGTGCTTTTTTGTTCAATAGGCCTGTTGAAGAAGAAGTGGTAGACAAGGATAGAATCCTCCAGCAGAAAGAGGCTGAGGTAAGAGGGAACTTCTAGAACTGTTCTTTAATGTAACATGCTGCGATCCAACTTCAGTATTTACGTCAACTACTGCCTACAGAGTGTAAGATTGGAGCTGTGAAGAATGACAGACCTAATCTGAACATACAAGTTGCCCATACAAAGTGTTTTGTTTATAGTTGCTTGCATACTGTGGATGGTAGGTAGCATGTGGTCTCTTGGTTGTGGGCAGGGTATTTATCACTTCCAGTTTGTATGCTAATTTTCCAGAAGGATAGTTGCTGGTTTTTAAGTATTGAAATCAATTTATGTTTGTCAGCTACATATGCTGCTTTGAACAGTGTGTTGGGGTAGACTGATGCTCTAATGTCACTTCAGATGTGCATGGCTTACTATGAGCATGTTACCAGTAAATTTCTTGTATCTTGTGGCTATGGAGTAGAAAAAGGTTGTTGAGTCTTAAAAATCCCACGATATAATTAATGTGTGTGGTTTTCACCTTAATTTTGACTTGCAGCAAAATTCATAGTATTTCTGTTGTACCAGTCAACTTATGGATTTGTTGTTTTCAATCTTTGATTTCTTATGCTGGTTTCAAGCTATTACTGGGCGTTTCAACAGAACATTATAATGCTAAAGTTCTAAAGATTCAGAGAATTTTTAGCCTAGTATTTGAATTCAAGTAGTACACTGCCAATGCGTATGACTGCTTGCATTGTGAAAACTTAAGACGTGCTGCCAATTGGAAGAGTGTATTTTCTGTTCATGCTTTTATCCAATTCAGCTTGGATCCAAGTCCATAAATGCTGGAAGGATTTAAAAGATCAATGTATATATGCAGTGATTTGGAGTAAGAAATAAAAAAACTACAAGCATTTTTGTGTCTTTCTAAGGTGAAAGATTGACTCCCATACATGGAAATTTTTGAAATATAGTTAATTCAGTCTCTGCATTCCCTTTTTCCTTTGTAACATTCATATTTAAAAATAGCCAACCCTGGTTAGCTACTGGCTAACCCTGGCATGTTGACTTAAATAGCAAAAAATTTTCCTAAAACAAAATGCAGAAGCAGCAGATTATCATCAGAACTAGTAGTTACTAATAGGAATTACTGGTGGTTAAATGGGCTGCATCTTTATCACTGTATAACTTTATTTCAGGAACATGAGCACACTTCTTGGTCATGCACTTAGGAGGGGAGAACTTCACAAGTGTTCTGTACACAGACTAACTGCCTCCCATTTACTGATGTGAGTGCAAATCCACAGCACACCATCAGCTGGCACCAGCAATACCAGATGCTTTGAAAATGTCAAGAGCATTTTCAAATATGTTTTGTGTTTCTTTTTTTGGTGGTTTTTTTTCCTTTTCTTTCTTGATGATTCCAAGACTCAGGCAGTAGACTGAGAATTTAAGTCATAACTGTTTCTCCTGTTATTTGAAGAATATAAATTGCATATGTCAAGTAGTTAAGAAAAAACTTGTGTATCCTTGTAGGACTGTTTGTCTTAAGGCTTACATCTTAAAAAACTCCTATAACCATTTCCCCTGGAAACTGGAGGAAATGTTCCCCTGGCAGGCACATTATTACATACTGGTCTATTCTGACCACTCTGTGTGAATGTGTATATACAGTATTTTATATATATGTATGTAATGTATTTTTTATATAACATGGCTAAAGGGATGCAGTCTTGAATTTCTTGGCGGACAGTCTCTGGAAGTTTCCTCTGGGACAAATCACCTCTGAATTACTGCTGATGAAGTTGCAGAGGATTAGGTTAGAAATTAAAAAAAAACAAATAGATTTTTAACTTTTTCATTCTGTTGTCCCAAAGAGATCAAGAGGCTTTGCTGACTCGTCCGTAGATAAGCCGGTATGAAGTCCCTTCATCTCTGTATCATCCCCAAGGTTCAGACTGGGAAAAATCTGGGGAAGAAAGAGGCACAGAGGAAATGGGCTTGCATTCCATGGCCTTTTCAGAGAAAACAAATATCCATTTCCCCTCCTGTTTTGCATTCCCATCAGCAACGGTGCTTGAAGTTCTATTTACAGTTTTGTGAGGTTTATATAACCTTGGAAGGAATGAATGCTTGGGCTAGTGCCAGGATCATCTTTATCAAGACATCACTTTTGCTAAATGATCTTTTATTATGCCAAAGGATGTGGTCCCCAGTTCAGCAATTTGGAATTGCTAATCTGTCATTTTGGATTTGTTGCTCAGTCTGCTCATCTGCAAGTGATAACCTGTCTTCCTGAGCTGGGAAGTGAAAATAAGAATAAAGGTATCCATGTTCCTTGCTGGAAATATGCTGCAGATCACATTATTTTGATGTTGTAGCATAAATGGGCACAACCTTAAAGTTTGTAGTGTTGGGCCTATTCTTCCTACTCTGAAAATATGTGTGTGTGGGCTGTTACTGCCCAATGCAGGGAGGCAGAATGCTTCAGCCTTCCTCCATAAAGTGATCTAGTCTTAGTCCTGAGAGAACATCATGAGAAGAAATTAGTAATTCATTGTCAGTGGGAACCCTTAGAGGGGCTGGAATGAAGAACAATCTTCCTTTTTTTTGGTGTGGGTTTTTTTGGTTGGTTTGGTTTTTTTTGGGGGGGTGGGGGGTAGTTATTATTTTGTCCTTTTGAGTTGTCCTTCGAAGGAGCAATGCTTGCTGCCCATGCAATGTGATGGCTGTGGCCATAGTGATTTGTGCTATTTATACTGTAAATACGTGCTATGAAAAACATTCATCTAGATGGTAGCCCCTTTTCCCATATAGTAAATTTGTCAGGAGTATTGTTCATGTCTGAAGTTGACTAGATTAGTTGTACTCTTTGGTACTGGAAGTATTTTTAACCAACAGCAACTATCATGGGAACATCCTGATTTACTAGAAAATCCACTGCAGTTTGCCATCTTGCTCTATTCTTGCAGCTTCTTCTGTTATGAACTTTCTTATGTAAAAGCATGGGCAGAAATAATCATACTTGATACAGGGAGGGGAAGCATGTCAGTGGGAAGTAGATATTGTTTGGTTTTTAACATTTATTTTCCTATGATATCTGATGGGTCGTCAGAAGAAAAGCCACTCAGCTTGTTCAGACAGGAGATGGTATTCTTGTTGGTATTCTGGGCAAAATGTATTACAGGTGAAAAGAAAAGCAGAGCTGTGTATCTGGAAGCTATTAAGAAGCTGTATGGTTCACTTTTAAGTCTGTAACCTTAACTCTCATTTTAAATGTGTTTTTCCTTTCTATGTTGCTACAATAGTTATGTGTAGTCACTACCCATAGCTACATGAACTAAATTTTGGTCCTGACATAAGTAAACGAGGTGGAGTTTATACCAGGGTTAAATTTACCCTCTGACTTTTGTTATCTGGGAATTCACAGGAATTACTTGTTTTAACAGATTTCCAAACATTGTTTCCTAGCTTCCTTTCACCGTGTGCATCACCCCTATGCTATCATGTTGTGGTGTTCATTCTTTAGGGGATGAATGCAAGTTCCTGCAGAATATATTAATGCTGCTCTTGCAAGGGAGAGGGTTTGCTGCTGAGCAAGATCAAAGCCATTTTATGCCTTTGATGCTTGCAGTCACCAACAGTGAAGGGAACAGAGATGTTGATATGACATCAATTTGAGTCTTCTGTGTGATCTTTTACATTCACCTTTATAAAGAGCAAAGGCCTGTCTATGCAGTAGGTCTAGTAAGGTGAAGATGTGATGTTTTTAGCCTGTATTGTAACATGTAGGAATGGTTCTTATGTCCTGTCCTCCACTTGAAGGGGAATTATGGAAGAGACTGATGTGGTGACCACTTTGAGTACGATACAGCTTGAGTCTTGGGGGGTTTTTGATTTTAATGTAACACTGGAGCTGTCAGGATTCCTACTGTGCAAACCACTTCCTCTCTCCCTAAGTTATTACCTCTGACTCTAGCCCTGTGGTTATGTGGCCAGGTTTTAGTGTGTGGTGTCTATCATTACTCATAGGTTGTCTCCTAAGAATACTGTTACGAAACTGATAGTTCTGAGTTTGATTAGAGCTCTTGAGAAGCCACTGTTACAGCAGAAAGTAACCATTTTGGATTGTTTGCATATCAAATGTTCAGCAAAAACTACAACAAAATGCTGATGCAGCCCAGGATGCACTGAAATATAAGTGTGCTTGAGAACCTGATTTTATTTTTTTGCCAACTTTCCTTATGAAAAGGGAACTTCAGTGACTTCTTAACTACTAATGGCCATAGGAGACATCAATGTGCTTAGGTTCTTTAGCAGGCTTTGTGCTTATAAGTTTTTTCCACCGAATTAGCTAAAATAGCTTCAGAAACTTGCCATTATTTAGCTAATGGGTAAGACTAACACTTCATCAGTAGCTCTCAAAAACACAACGTGAAAATGGAAACTCTTCCTACAATCTCAGTGTTAAGAGTGGAGGAGGTCTCCTCGTGCTTTTGTCCTACCTTATGTTTGTATTGTATGCAACATCTGATTTCTTTCATGGTATGGACATATTTTTGTCAATTAAGGTTAAGAAAATGCAAGACTCAATGCTGTATTTAAGTCTTAAAATATGATGGTGGCTATTAGCAGAATTCTGCATTCAAGCAATCACCATAGTACATGTGCAGCAGTATCTTCCCCTGTGATTGCTGAATGGTTTCTATTTTGGGAATATTTCATGATTCAGCTTGGAGTGCTCTTGAGAAAGCTCAAGTAGGCGAGCTTCCAAAGAGCTAGTTTAATTCTGATGGTAAATCTGCAGACAGGCAGTTCAAAAGACCAGGTGTCTTACATTTTTACAAGTTGATCCTTGAAACTTTTCTCCTTTTTTGGACTGTGGAATCAATGCAACTCTCATTTCTGAGAATTCCTGCTTTCCCCTTCCCCTCCCCCCCCTTCCTGCAGCATGATGCCATCTTTTTGATCAGAAGCCTTTTGTTTTAAGTGGTTAGCAGAAAGATTTAGATGGGTCTATAAAAATCATTACAGACTCAGCTGTATCTCATGTTTTTCCTGTGTTAACCTCCTTTTCTCAGAGTGCATCCACACCGCAGTCACAGGAACCTCAATTAGCCTCTGCTGAATGCAGCAAGAGGATGAGTACCAGTATATAATACAGCTAGTTTTAGGCAAACTCTGTCACCTCTGGCTATGCTGCAGTTTTTTACTGCTTAGTTACTCTTCAGTTTCTTACTTCTTCCCAAATCTGTATCTAAGACCAGGCGAGAAAAAGTGATATTGGCATTTGCAATTATTTTTTCCCTGTTCTGTGATGTTTATTTCTGTTTAATAAAAACCAGCTCGATACTACATACATGTAGCCAAGCATTTATTGCAGATACGTTTGTATTGAATCTGACAGAGTAACTAGTATCACAACAGTTAATGTCATTGACTGGATGAAAATAAAGTGTAATTGTGTAACATAGTGCTTTTGGTGTTGAAGACTTCCCCTCTGCCACCCAAAAATAAATGAAAAAAAGTTGGATATATTGAAATCTACCCAATTATGCTTAGAATAATGAAAATTTGCCATACAAGCCTCAGATCATTACATGATCTCCAGTTTGAGATGGACTCATGTTTTATACAATGTGCACGGAAATCACAGCCTTTTTCTTTTCCAGCCTGTAAGATAGGGCAATTGCAATTGTCTCTCTGGAGCTTCCCCACCTGCATCTGGAAGGAAATACTCATTTGTAAACCAAATTAGATGTATTTGCATATACATTTTGAATATCTGTATTAGTGTTTCTTACTCTTAGGAACATTTATTTAAATTAATGGGGGGTGTTTTGGCGGGGGGGGGAAGCATTATATAATGACTGGCCTTTTAGGAGATGGAAATTAACTTGCAAGTGTCATAAAAAAAATGCCTTAAGAAAACAGTTATTTCCATGAAAAACTATTGTTTAGATGTAAAAATATTGGCGCTTAATATGTTTAGTCTGTCTTTCCAAATTTTGTAAACATCTTTCAATTTCTTTTTTGAAATAGTTTCTAAATTCTCTCTGCATGTTCGGCTATTACTGTTGTAACAAATTTGCAGAGCTTTCTGGTTAGCCACAAGATGAGTATTCATACATGACATGCTTTGAGCACTTGTATTGGAACAAAAGAGCACTTGTATCAAGCTCACTCCAGCAGTGTATCTCTGTACACACCTAAAGGGCATGTTTTCTTCATTGTAGATGAAATGTTGATTCACAGGTCTGCAAGCATAGCTGGCTTAAAAAGATTTGGATGTTATTGCTTCATTTGCATTTTAAGTTTCCTTACAAATCTTTTGTGAAAGTTAGATGTAATGCACTAAGGAATCGGAGATGGGAAAACCAAAGTATTCAATTATGTAAATTAGTTGAATGTTTCCAATAGAATCTGTGTTCTACCATGGAAGAAAAAGAGAAATTTCCTGGATTTTGGAGTCCTTATGAAATTGTTTTAAACGTGTGGGTGTTTTTCCTCTTACAGCTGCGCCGCATGCAGGAGATGATTGCACAGATGCAAGCCCAAATGAGGATGAAGCCTGGTGATGATTAAGATGCTTGACATCTGGATGCATCAGGTATTACTCTTCTGACTTTTTCACTCTTCTTTCGTAAGATTTTCCCAATGATAAGTGTTAATTTGGCGCTTTGGACTTGCGTCTACACTACTTAGGAAAAAATGAGTGATGGCCTGGATAGACTAGAAAAAAATATCCATGCAAATGTTACCCTTCCAGCTGTTGTTAAGATCTGTAAATGTAAATCTTCGGTGCGTTAGTTTTGGATCATCTGGCTGTTAGCACAATCTGTTCAGAAAATTAATTTGACTATATACAAAAAAAGTGAGGGTGTTTTAGGGTATGTAAACTCTGAATTTATGGCATTTTTCCCAAAGAACCAAACAGAATTTTAGACAGACTGGTTACCTGTGCTGAATACAGACTCCCTTCATGTTATATATCTGTTAGTGGGATCAGAGTGTGTGAGGAAAAAAATTCTTGTAGCAAATATTCATGCTTTCTTCAGAATGCAGCTCTTCTGGTGTAATATCTTTTAAATGTAAGAACAAAAAATAGGAGGATATGAGGAGTCCTGTTGCTTAATACTTCAGTTTAATACTCCAGTTGTGATTGCTGGTCTGCTGGAATGTAAAGCTTGAGTAAAATGGATTATATTATCCCTTATGACCCTGTGGCAGCTGCCAACATTCCAAGCCTAAAATAAGGAGATTTTTTGTTGCCTTTATTTGAACCTTTGGTCTTCCTGTTTATATTAAAAAAAAGAAAAAAGTCTCCTAAGGAATAAACTTATTCACTGGATTCCTATTTAAGCAGAAGTTGATGGTTTTACTGGTATGTGCACTGTTATCTTTGAGTGAAGTAGCTAAGGGTAAAAAAGTAATTCAGACTCAGGTTTCTTACTGCCACAGTTCCAAGTCTTGCAGATAGAGGAGTCTTCACATTGTGTCTTCCAACTTCCATACTAAGATATATTTTCCCAGAGTTGAAAATCTAAATACTGAGGATAACTTTGTGGCTGACCATGCAGTGTATCCAATAGCAGTGTCTGATATAAAGCTCTCGCTTCCTCAGACAGGAGCTGGTAATTAAGCAGCCTGTTAAATATTTTAGTCCGAACTGGAGGTCCCAAGTTCTTATGGTGAGTTTGTTAGCACATGGCCAAACTTTGACCACTGTGAAAATGGCTGCTTGATGCAGGAAACCTTTTATAGTGTAAATCATTATTACTGTTTCTTGCAAAGGAGCTCAGTTCTTTGTGCAACTTACAAATCTTAATCGCCTGGCATTCTTTAAACTGCTACTTGGTGAGGAAAACCCCCACTCTAAATCTAAGAGGCTTGTCCACAGTTGTTGCTTACAGAGTACAGGATGGTAAATGGTGCAGATGTACTTGGAGCTCTTTCTTCAGTTCCTAGATACTGGATTTGCTGTGAAATCACTATTTGAGGGCTAATAGGATGCAGTATTTCCCACTAATGGTTAGCCAGAAATGGCACCAGATTCCCTGTGTTTCACAGCTTCTGGCAATACTGGATATGACATTTATAAAAATGAATTGGAGCATGGTTTGTCCCAGGCTGAATTTGCAGCCATGGCTACATAAGTAAACAGAGCTCTGAGCATGCTCAGCCATGTCCAAGTGAAATGTTATTTTGCGGATACTTCACATTGCTAATCTGGAACACATCTTGGACCACTACATGTGTTAAGCAGGAGCAGCTTTGCAGATTTAACTAAGTGTCCTCATGATCATGTTGTGATTTAGTTTGAACTGAATCTTTAGAAAGTTGGTTGGTCTGAAATACTGTGTGTGAACAAATTTGAGAATGATTTGAATGAGGTCTTCCTATGTGGAGGTCCTGCTGTTTCTTTGCAGTCTGCTATGGAAATCATTTTGTTTGACAGATTGCTTGTAGGAAAGACTTTTGAACTTCTTTTTTTGTTACCCTTCAGTTATTGATAGATAGATAGACTTCTAGCATAATTTGTTGGCTAATATGCACAGTCAGAATTGCAGCTGAAGTCCTGCTAAACCAGAGTGTTGCTGTATGATCCTGTTAGCACGCTGAAGTGAATCCTTACTTAGAACTTAGCCTTAGGGAAGTTTCTCTCATGCATGTTAAATGACTTTGCAGTTTAGGAGGAATGACGATTTCAACCTCCAACATTCCCATCAAATTTATTTCCTGTATTTTTTTGAACTCGGTATGTCCAGAGCAACCAGGAAACTTGTAATTAAAACAGTAGTTACCAGAAGTAAACTGCCAACAAATTTAAATATACTTGATATCAATCTTTTTGTTCTATCACAGTTTATCTTCAGCATCTCTCAGGTTCTAGTTTTACAAGAACTTTAAAGGATCAGCTCTGCTATTGAAATCACTGTCTCTCCTCCAGTTGCTCTTTTGCACCCTTGCTGATCTTTGTGGTGAGAAAACCATGTAACTTTATAGATAATTTATGTAAAAATTAACACGTTCACTTCTCTTAATTTAGATAAATATTCAAAAGTACCTTTATAAAGCACAGATCTTTTGTGAAAAGAGAAGTGTGGTGTAAATGCCTTCATAGATAAGAGCTGGAGAATAAACAATACGATAATGAAATGTGGTAATATCCAAAAATGTGAAGTACCCACTTCTGGTTTCAGATATATTTCAGGGCAAAGAGAAGACTGCTGAATGCTTTGGGGTTTTCTGGAGGGAGTCTGGCATTGCATAATGATTAAGAAGTGCTAAACTCAAATCCTTGCCAAAAGGACTGTGAAAAGTCTATATTATCATAAAGTGCTACACAGATGGGATGACTGGAAGGTCTGGTTTGTCTGATGCCTTTTGAATAGGGGCATCTTTAAAGGTTTTATGGAAAGAGCAAAGGGAGAATTTACTTCAAGCAGTTTCCTTTACTTTCAAGGCTAGAGTAAGAGAAGCATAAGGTGAGTGACAAAGGCGAAGATTCTATGTAGGGAATATATTCAAAGCTTCCAAAGAGAATGGACAGATTTCTTGCTGTAGACAAGTAGAAATCTGAAAGGGAATGAAGGGCAGCAGTGGTGGAGACTAGGACAAGGGTAGGTAAGGAAGATGATTTTGGAAACAGCAGTGACCAGTGGGCCAACTGCAGGTTTTGACAAAAGCCTGTAAGTACAGACTTACTCTCCAAGATGGTGGTGATTGAGAGCAGCCCTAACCAAGGTGTGTTGACCTACATTTTTGTCTCTTTCCTCTATACATTTCATAGATTCTGTGTACAAACAGGGCATGTGGATGTGTTTGTAGCAGGTGGTGAGAGCACAGCTACACACCAGAATACTCTTGGAATAAGCAGGAACAATTTTTTTACCCTACCTTTTGATATACTAATCTTGCAAGTCCATGTGAGGCATGGTAAAGACTTCAAGGCAAGCTTGATTTTTCAGACTTTTTGCTTCTAAAATGCAAGACACTGCTGCAAGAGTGTAGGAGCTTATAGCTTCTTACTTTTGACAGTTCAAATGAAGGATTGGAGAGGAAGGAGATGGAGGGGTGGAGTGAGTTACCAAAAACTAAAACAGATTTAGTTTTATTTGGATACTTTCATATGAAATGCTTTTGAAATTAGTCTGCAGTAATTCCAGCAGCATATTTACTAGTTTCTGGACTTGTCCATCTCAAATGAGCCATTATTATGAAAAGCTGGAATTATTTTTTCAAATGAAATGTTTATTGATGGGTGTTTCTTCCCTTTCCTTCTCTGCTTCTGAAAGAGTATCTCTTTGCAGTCTGTTTTTGTCTTGTTATTCTTACAAGTCTGAATTGTCTGTCTTCTCTTCAAGATCATACTGGGACAAATCAGTAACAGAAGCCAGGCTATGAAAAACAAATATAGCCAGCTGGAAATGTATTTATGGTTAGGGAAATGTATTCAGAAAAAAAACAAAACAACCCAAGCATCTTGCACTTAAAATATCTGTAGGATGTTGAAAATTCTTTCAGTATAGCTCATGATTTCCACAAATACATTAAAGCCCCCTGAGCTCACCAACACTGTTCTGATTCTTGATAAGAGCAGTACTAAAGGCACCAAACAGCCAGTTCTTTCTACCAATGAATTGACATCATTTAACAGAACAACACAAAGCATTGTCATAGCAACCAGCCTTCTAAAACGATGCTGCTGAATGCTGAATTGATCTGATGAGAAATGTCATTTGAGGAAGCAAAGATTGTGTTGTAGCTTTTGGCAGCTGAAATTGAGAGCCTGGAGAATGGGAAGCTTGGGCAAATTTGTAGTATTTGGAACAACTGCCTGGCACTGCCAGTGGATGTTTCTCTGGCTAGAAACTAGACTAGAAGAGTGCCACTGCTCTCCAGCTCTTTTCAACTCTTCTAACTGTGGAGCTGTTCAGAAAACCCTGCATTGATGGCCTGGCACAAGTTTTTCTTTCCTTTAGAGAGTAGATTTCTGATAGAAGTTATCGTTTTTCCTCTGCTACTGTACAACTGAAGTACTGAACTTGTTAAAGTTAACCTGTATAGAAAGATCTTAGCAGGGTCCTCAAGAACCAGCCACCTTGAAGCTGGTGCCCACCTGCCCTTGTGTATAGCGTGCAGCGAGCTAGGCAGGCTTCAGATGAGAGTCGTGTTATGGCTTTTAATCCTTGATGTATAGAGCAATAATGCTTTCATTTGAGTTTGTTCATGTAAAAATAGTATCTTGCATCTCCCTGTTAGTCCATACTGCTCTCAGTCGGTGAAGCAGTCATGTTCCTGGACTGTAAGTAAAACATAATAAAAGATGATATTGTGCTTGGATTGTCACCTTGGCAGTTCCACAGCATCTCTTTCTGTGGCCTTTGACAGAAAATGAGTTGTGCAACTCCTCCCAATAGGGAAAAAATAGCACTTTGTTAAAATTGTGGTCTTCAAAGTGTTCTACAGAAGAAAAATATGTATCATTAATATGATATGTAGATCTGAAATACTAGGTTTGTAGACCTCCTGTACCTAAATATTCTCTGTTTTCTATCTCTTAAAGAATCTTGCTTGGGTGTTTTTGGCTGATGACTTTTGCTATGGAGAAATATAAGGTGTTGCTACAGACTAGCAAAAGGAAAGGGAACAAACTTGAAGTACCAAAGTCAGCAGAAGATGACTGAAATATCAGGAACTCAAAATACTAGGAGTGTGAGTGACAGAATGAATCAAAACGAACAACAGGACATCAGTGTCATTCAATACTTTTCTTCCTTTTGGAGACATGCCATTTCTCAAAATTATTGCTAATGTTTGGACACTTAAAGCTACAACATAAAATGGGTGCTATTTGAAGAAAAATTTAGGTCAGTGAGAAAATGTAACTGCTTATAAAGCAAATTTCTCTCATTGGGAATTCAGAAGCATACATGGAGAGATGTCAAGTTGCCCTGGAAGCAGCTGAGAGGCAAACCCATTCCTTTCCAAGGCGTTCAAAACCTTTACAGATGTAGGATTCTGTGCTGTCTGACCATGTGCATCAGGGTGCAGGTGTGTGTAGTGCTAGTTAAGCTGCTCAAAAGTTTTGGTTTAATGGTATACTGGAGAAACGTGTCATCTTTCTTAAATGACAGTATGAATTCATGTTGCAGATGGAGGCATTAATGCTATGTATTGGTGAAAGGAGTATCGAGGCCTGTAACAGTGTAATAAAACTGGAAATCAAATTTGTGAAGAACAATATCAAGCTAATGTATCATAAAATATTGCCTCATAACGAGATTAGGAAGAAAGAGCAGTGAAATGAATCCACAGTGAAAATGCACAATCACAACTTTGCCCGAGTATGTTCTACAAGCATATAAAATGTGAATATCATGTTGCTAATGGTGGTAACATCAGTGCACAGCTGTGCATATAACCTGAACCTTTGTGTTTATTGGAAATTGCAGTCTTTTTGTGAGTCTGAAACATCAGCTGTGGTTTCCTCTTGAGGTGTTTTCTGTAACAGATTAGAGTTAGGCAGACAGTGGTAGAAATGTACTTTCTCTTTCATACACAAAGTAGCAGTGTAGCACACAGGTTAATTTTGAATTTGAACATTGAATTTAGTTAGCAGTGTATGGACTCTGGCTTTAAAGCCTGAATGCTGGCTTGCTTGTTCTGGTTGTTACGGGAAGTGAGGGCCTTTTTAAAATGTTAGTAATTGTGTATTGAACAGAATTCCCACTGTGAGAATGGCAAAGAGCAAAGGACCCCAATATCAGCTTTCCTTGCTCCATATCCCAACTGTACACAGCTACTGTAGTCTTGATGAGTGTTGCACTGTATTCTACAAGTGAGTTGACACAACAGTGTTTTCTAGGATATTTCTTTCTTCCATCCAGATGAATATTTAGATTTAAGATATTTTTCCTGTTGGAAATGAGTATTTTTCCAACTGGAGAATTTGAATTGTCACCTGAGTCCCAAGTCTGACACAGCTTCTTAAGCAGGGAAAGCTGGAATTGTGCTTTCTTTGTAGCAGCCTTCTTTTCGCTGTATGAATACTGCTGTATGAATGCTTGGAAAAATCTATTTGCTTTGTTGTTTCACCTAAGCAGTTATAAAAGTGTTTGTGCATGACATCAAGTTTGCTGCTTACTTTGAGCGCTGTTCAGATAAGTGGGTTTTGTTTTCCCCAGCAGAAGTAGTACTTCACATAGCAGGCTGTGGTTGGTGTCTTGCATGCATTACTGGTGAGATGAGCTGTTACGCAGTTCTTGCAGATGGAGGGGGTGTGGGTGCTTCAGAAAGTATGTAACTAAAAATAATTTCTCATTTATATGCTCTTATTAGACATTTGTGATAAATTTTTGGGACCAAACTGCATCTGCCTCAGGCAGTGTAGTTCTAATGCAGGTCCCTGTGATGCAGTAACTGGAATACCCTGGTCCTGGTTTATGCTGCCTTGCTCAGAGGCGCTCAGAGTGCCCCAAACACTCTGATGGTGCTGAGAGTTTGTCCGTTCTAATGCTCTTTGTTTTCCACTTCTGTTTGCAGCAGTATTCAGTTCTCTATGTGGATGGGTGCTCTCTTTTCTTTGACCGAATGGTAACGTTCAAATGCAAAAGCTGGATGCCGCAGATCAAGACCTGCGTTAAAACCGAGTCTGAAGATCATGTTGTAAAACGGCTTGTTTTATATATTCAATGTTAATCAAGTTATAGTGTATCTTTTTTGATTCTTTTGGTAACAGTGTCTTCATACTTATTATGTGGTTTTATTATCCTTCCTATACCTTTTTATACAGAAACTGATAGAGTATGGTGTTTGGACTAGTCATTGTGGTGGCTTTAAGGAGTTAATCACGTATCTGCTAGGTTATTGGGAACAGTTTTGTGGTTAATACTGAAAGACTTTGTGGCCTGTTTACAGTAAACGCATGTGTGCTTGCACAGTATCATAACTTTCACTTGCCATTTTAAATCACTCTGTATCCTATCAGTTTTTCATAACTTTCTTTGTGCTTTGGTTACTTTTGAAGCTTCATCTCCGGTGATTTATATTTGTGTGATGTATGAGAAAATGTACAAACCACTGATGATTCACCAGTGATGCAAAAAAGCTGACTTTTCTAAATCATCGTGCCTTAATGTACCGTAAACACTACACATGCCAACAACTTCTGGGGATGCCTCTGAAGATTGGCCTTCAGGTCTCAAGTTGTGGTTGCAAGAATTTCTATCACAGGCATTTTTATCTGTCAGCTGAGTGATGGCATGTTCTGGATTTTTTTTTATATACCATAACACTAATTTTCATTGAAGTTTTGTAATAAATTGTATGAATGTGGAAAAAGTTTAATTTTGGGGTGGTTTTTTGTTGTTTTTTATTGTGGCTGGTTCAACTGAATTATGAAATGCTGTAGTGGCATTGTGCAGAGTGCGTATCCAAAGGATTGTGATATTTCCCCTGGGGAATGAAGGCGTTTTCTAGAGTTTGCGTAAAAACTGCTTTGAGTTCATTTCAGAACAACTTCACAAGTGTTTTAACTGGAAGTTAGGTAGCAAGACTTTGCATCCACTTTTTTTCCCTATAGTTCAGTAGGCACCTGCTAACACCTTTTGGGTGGGTAAATACCTTAGAAAATCTGATTGCACACCTTACTTCATAAGAATGTTGCTGGTTTCTTTGCCACTGCTCTCTTCTGCATGCTTTGTAGTCTTGTATGTGTTACATATGCATAAGCATAAATTATTTTGCAAGTATGTGATTGAGACACTTTGTCTTCAGTACTAAATTGAAGTGTCTTTCATGTAATTAGCCCTAATTTTACTGTCTAGCATGAGTGTTTACTCGGGATAGGATTAACAAACGATTTGTATCACAGGGATGCATACTTGGCTTGTGTTTGGCGTTGTACTGCATAAAATGGATGCTACATTGTTATCTTGGTGGCTGCTATAATGAAGTTGAAAGAAGAAATGGAGTGATGGATTTGTGTTCATACAAAGTGTCTTCAGGTTTTAAGAAGACTTGAATTATATGTCTGTTGAGAGGCCAAGGTGAGAGATTTAACACAAACATTTTGTTACGAGTTATGTGCCATTATACGCACTGTTCTTGTTTTTCTTCCAGAATTTTGCATCATATTTTGCAACCTTCTTAAGATGATGTGCTGTCCATTTCTGCTTGTGAAAGTCAGGACAGCCACACCCCTGCTGAGAAGCCAAGACTTTAGTTGCGTGCATTAGTTGCACACTGGATTAGCTCTCTGAACAAAGGTAACATGAAAGGTTGTTCTTTCAAAGCAAACCAGGACAATAGGGAGACAGACTTTCAAAGCATCTAGACTTTCATTTAAAACAGAGCTTTTCCCCCTCTTCTTTTCAAAGCAAGGCACCTGTAGTCACTGTCATAGTTCTTGTGTGGAAAGCCTCAGTGAGGAGATTTTTAGAAGTGGATACTGATTATCAGTTGGCAGTCTCTGCCTTCTTCAGGCTTCTGGATGCCAGCTGGAGCATTCCGGCTCGAAATCTGAGATTTATTTTAAGAATTGTCCAAAAAGAGCTTGCAATACTCCTGGTACCATACGCGAGCAGTTTCCTTTCAACATAGACTTTATTTTTGTGCCTTTTGATGTTGTCTGATGTTAATCTTCAGTTAAATTTGAACTTGGTTTTGTTAAATGCTTCATAGCTTAACGGGGTAACGCACAGTTGTTAAGCCAAGTCTGTTACTGTGAAGATCTCTGGCTAGAGGACTCTGGCTAGAGCCTGATTTCTGACCTTGCATTTCTACTCCCATTGGTCTGGGGAGTGCCAGGGCCATGGAAGACACAGAAACCTCTCCCTGAATTCCATTCCGTCCTTACCCAGGCTGACACTTCCCAGCACTGGGACAAAGTGCCCACATATAACTACTTTAATGACTGCTCAGCAGGATCAAGGAGCAGAGGACTGCAGTCCTTTCAGTCTTCATTAGATTTAAACCACTGTGGCAGACTATAAAACAGCTCCTGAAAGGCTGATGGGCTTGTTGGTTTCTTTAATTGCGGTGTAGAGTCTCTAATGGTCTGTAGCACTCTGACATTTACAAACAAGCAAATACGCTGACAATTACCTGATTTAATTATTTTCTGATGCTTTGAATCAATGGCTGAAAGTGAATTTGGGATGAGCTAATGGGGTTTTAAAATGTGTGTGCCTGGGATTGCCAATCTCTGGTCTTAAAAGTGTCTCTTTGTTTTGGTATGAGGGATGTTTTGAATGAGAAGGTGGAAGAAATGGGAAGATAGAGGCTGTGATGACTACAAGGATCTGAAAAATTAGCACTGTGGCATTGGTGTCAGCTTTGTTGCAGGGCAGGAGAGGGTCCTTGCACTTGTGCAGTCATGACCATTCCAAGCACATCCTGTGCTGTATTCAGAAGAGTTTCAAGTCTGATTATTTACTTGTCCTTGAAATATGGAAGATATGACCCTTCCCTGCAGCTGTGGAAGTTGAGGGAAGGATCTGGGTGTCCCGAGCTTTCACATCCCACTCTCCTTGCTCCTTTAGAGTTGAGCTGAGGTTCCTATGAGCTGTTCTTAAATCATGTGCCACTACTGCCTCTGGAGTGTTTAAAATTCATTTGAGTCTTCTTCTGCCTTTTCTTAAAAAGTTATGCTGACAGCTTTTACCTAAAATAACTTTCCGTATCACCTCTTTAAAATGTTTTAATGGAAACAAAGCACACATTCTTACTTTGCACAGTACGGCTGCACTATGAATCAGGACTTCCCACTGTATTTCGAGATGCTAAATCTGGAAATACATTTCCTATTTATTCCATTTGTGTTCGGGGTTTGTGTTTTGAGGGTTTGTTGGTTTTTTTTAATGGTGTATTCCTTCTGAGTGTTGTGTTACTGCTCGAGAGTAGGCTGTGCTTCCTTCTGTTGTGTTTCAGCCTCCAGACCGGTGGTCGCAGGCACCGTTGGGGGGGGTTCTCCGGTACTGCAGCCGGCCCTGGCCGCGTCGGGGGCCGGGAGGCGCTGCCCAGGAGCTCGACGACGGTGATGCTCCTACCGGGGGCACC
>NW_009937308.1:0-13859 GCF_000696875.1 Nestor notabilis
GCTCCTGCCCGCGCCAGAGCGCGCTGGGGCCACCTTAAATTTTTTTACACGTGGGGAGTTTTTGTTGATCTCGGTCTTCTTTGGCGTACAGAAATAGCTCCGCTGGTCGCAGCCCGGGGAAGATGGGCGGCGGGGCCGGCAGGCTGCTGAGGAGGACAGCGATAAACTTGTGAGCGCTGCTGGGTCGCTGGGTTTAGCGGGTGGATGGAGCTGGGGCTCGGGCACCGCCGCTGCCCGCGGCCCGTGGGCGCTCTTGGCTGGGCACTGCTGGCGTCAGGCCGTAGACAAACACTATAGGGAAGTTTGCCGAAGGGTTTACAGTTATCCTCTAAATATTTATGCTCTGTGCCCAAAGTAAACGTAGGAAATACAAACAGATGAAGCTTAGATTTGTTGTCGGTGTTAAGATGTGTTCGGTGAATAGCCCTGAGCTGTTACAGTGTTTGGAGCTAATAAAAATCCTACCTTATTTTTAGTGAGCTTTTATTTATAGATTGGGGGTGTATTTCAAGAATTGGGTGGCATTTATTTCGAGGTTCACGAGTTGTATTTTAAGCTGAACCTATGCGAAGATAGGAAATGTTGTGTTCTGGGGCGGAAGGGTCGGGTGGCTCCTGGGCAATAACAAACCGGTTGGATTTGGGCTGCTGGGAGGTGCCGTGTTGGATACTTGGCTCCGGAGCTTCAGTACCTGTTGTGGGTGATGCACTGGAACCTGCAGGGAGAGGGGGGACTGGCTTGGCAAAGCTGGTGAATGTCCTTCTCCCCTATCCCACTCAGGATGTAATTAAATACCAGGGGAAGTTACTGTGCAAAAAACTGTAAATTGGGCACTTGAATCAATTCTTGTGCTTCCTTCCTCGCTCGGATGCGTGACAGAGCCAGAGAGTGTGCTCAGAGAGATGTCGCAGGCTGTGGGCTGATGGTGAGGTGCATGCAGGCAGCCTCTGCTCCATCCGGACTCAGCAAAGCTTGAAAAAATCAAACTTCCTTGTTACCAGTCAGAAATAAAGATGCAGCAGACCCGACCCAAACAAAACCCCCAGAGCAGTGGGTTTGAGAAGCAAGAGGCACGTGTCGGCTCGTAGCTCGCTTTGCTGTGCTCTCATTGTCAGAGCAGCTAAACCAGGTTTGCCAGGCTGATGATTGAGACTTTATTTCTTTATAAGCTGTTATTAAGATGTCCTTGCTGTGCTAACTTTGAACGCTTCTCATCTCTTTATAGCTAATGTTAAAGTAATGGATTCCAAAGAATTGCTTAACTCGTCGGATAAAGGCGAAGCAAGGAAAAATGCGCTCATCAGTACCAAAGGAGGGATCGTGATGGACTTTCGTCCACCCTTCAGGGGTGGAGCTACTGTACAAGCCCCTGTGTCTACATCTCCTCTCCCCGCGTCTTCTCAGTCAGATTCCAGCCAGCAACTTGCTTTGGCTGACTTCTCAAAAGGATTAGCAAACAATGTGCCTCCGCCAGACCTTTCCAAGGCAGTGTCGCTCTCGATGGGACTGTACATGGGTGAAACTGACACGAAAGTGATGGGAAACGACCTCGGATTTTCGCAGCAGGGCCAAATCGGCATCTCTTCTGGAGAAACGGACTTCAGGCTCCTGGAAGAAAGTATTGCGAGCTTGAACAAGTCCTCGACCCTGGCAGAGGACACCAAGGGAGCAATATCCTCTGAGGTGCCGCTTGAGCCGGAGTTCCCAGGCATGGCTGGCCGCAATGTCCCTTTAGAGTCAGGAACTGCAGTCCAAGGCCAGGTTGGCGCGAATGGTGGCAACTTGAAGTTATTCTCTGAAGACCAAAGCACCCTCGATATTCTCCAGGATTTAGAATTGCCTCCAGTATCTCCTGGCAAAGAGCCCAATGGGAGCCCGTGGAGGCTCGACCCGTTGCTCGATGACGGCGGCCTGCTCTCCCCTATATCTGCGGATGATGCGTTCCTCCTGGAAGGAAGTCTCGGTGAAGACTGCAAGCCTCCTGTTTTATCTGACACTAAACCTAAAATTAATGACCGTGGTGACCTTTTACCCAGTTCCAAAATGCCAATGCCTCAAGTGAAAACAGAAAAGGAAGACTTCATTGAACTCTGTACTCCTGGTATAAAGCAAGAAAACATGGGCCCAATTTACTGTCAGGCAAACTTCTCTGGGTCGAACCTGCTGGGTACTAAAGTCTCTGCCATATCTATCCATGGTGTCAGTACCTCTGGGGGGCAAATGTATCACTATGATTTAAACACTGCATCGCTCTCTCAGCAGCAGGATCAGAAACCAATTTTTAATATCATTCCATCTCTTCCTGCCGGTTCAGAAAATTGGAATAGGTGCCAGGGATCAGGAGATGAGACGCTGGCTCCTTTGGGAACGCTCAACCTTTCTGGCAGACCTGCTTTCTCTAATGGCTATTCAAGGTAATTAGTTTTTGTTGCTCTTTATTAAAATACTCCGAGTGTGTTGAGCACAGCTGCTTGCAGGCTGGGGTGGGGGCTTGTTGCTTGTTTTTCCTTTCCAAGTCGATTATCCCTCTTTCATTTGTCATGTATGGTTGGTCAGACGTCATCGGGGTCTGTCCGCTCCATAGCGTGATGGCAGCTATAACCCAGTATTCAACTACTGGTTTTAAAGGGCAGAAAAGAAGAGAGGAGCTGGTGTGCTTTAGAAAAGAAAGAAATAAAAATTCCGAGTTACAGCCTAGAGGGAAAACTGAGTATGCGGTAGAAGGATCCGTACACGAGGCAGTATAGAAGGAAGTGTTTCAGTGTATACAAAAGTGGCTTCATTCCCAAGGGTTAGAGGATCAATCACTGTGGGGTTTTTTTCCTTCCTTGTGTTACTTAAATGTTGTGCACAAAAATAACTTGGTTGCTGGGTAAATTTCTAGAATTACACTTAAGCTGAACTAGAGTTTTAGCTTTGCTTGGTATTGCATTTACCTTACATGGACAAGAAGATTCCCAGTAGGAAATACTCAGCAGTTTGTTTAATAGCTGCATTTAAAGAGATAAGAATATTTGCAGGAAGATTTTAAAGACACCTGGAATTTAACTCTTCAATAGAACTGCAGGAGAGCTTGCTTAGGGGTGGCTTGGCGGGAGCAGGGTGTTTTAGGGGAGCTGGTTAGTGCATCTTTCAGGTGACTTTGGAGTAGTGTTTCTGCAGGTAATTCGGTGGTGCATAGTCAAGTAAAGCCCTTTTGCTCTGCCCCTCAGCAAATAAGGGAGGTGGCGGCAGCTTCATCGCTGAGTAGCTGCGTACATCTCTTCTTACAGCTGGAGACAGGTCCTTGTTGCAGTAAGAACACCTCGTTGTATGTTTCCCTCAGCCATTCTTTGTGTAAGATACGCTTGCACAAGCGCAGAGCTCGGTGTCGGTGGTGGAAGAGGTTTTTGCTGGCTTTCTGCAGAGTCTTAGTTAGAAAATGGCTCCAAGTCTATATACATGAAAGCAGTAATTGTAGGCTTCCAATGAAGTGTCTGCTTCAGCTTCCTGGGTTTTCCTGCCCCACTGATGAGCAGTCCCTGGGGTGTCGTGGGGCTCCCCACGCGGTATGTGCTCCATTTTCCCATGGCTGGAATGAGGGGTGTGGAGAGTTCTTTGTTTCAGGAAGACAACTTTTAACTTGTGTTCTAGACTTCTTTCATAGTGTTTGATTTCTGTAGTGAAGATGTGTTGTGGGGGTTTCCTCTGAAGTGTATAAAGCCTTCCAGTGTAAGGAATCCAGAAAAGAAAATTGGAATTTGTGGATAAATCCTGCTTTGGTGTATGAATATTGAACATGCCTTATTAATTTTTACAGAGTAGAAATCCTTTTATAGTAACATTTTGCCTGACCAGTCCAACTTCCATGTTGTTTTTTGCTTGTTTCATGGTGGTTTTTTATTCTGCCCACTGTATCTTTTAGTAGCAATCATTGTAAAGTCTGTATCAAAGCAAGCGGAACTGTTTCTGGGTTTGGGAGGTGAATTGCTGTGGCTGTTTAAGCAAGCAGATTCCTTGTAGATAATGAGAACGTCACTTTTGAGAACACTTCTGTAAAGTTCAGGCATTGTTTTTATCTTACAGGACTGTGTGGGTAGAACCAAGTGTGTTCATGGGTGAATGGGTGACACGGGTGTTTTTCTGGCTTTCGGGGAATGCCATAAACACTGGTTTTGTGTAGTTGGTTTCTGATAATGGCATGACGAAAAACCCACCCAAGCTCCTACATCTGGTGCTGGAGGAAGGAGGGCAGAGGTGCTGGATATTACTGTTGTGTCACGCAGCAGCTCTGGGGAGGTGTTGGGGCTCAACAGACGGTGGGCAGGAGGGATGGGGGGGCTGGAGGCTGCTAGGATGGGGCTGGTAGATGCCCTTGGCAGAATGAGTGCCTGTTATAGGCATAGGAGCATCTTGGCATCTGCCTGCACCAGGGGCAGAGCCCACAGCACTGTGCTGCCACTGGTGACGTTGGTGCTTCCTGCAAGGTTGTCTGGTGTTTTATTGCTCCAGTTTGCTTCCAGATAATGGATTTTTTTTTTTTTTTTTTTTTTCTTAATCTAAGGAACACGTAAAGAATTTTAGGGTGGCTCCTATTTGAGTTCTGCATAACAATTCATTCTTTCTAGCCTTTATGGAGCCTGTTTGTACTTCCCAAGGATTTTTACACACTAAAACTACAAAGTCCAGTTCCAAAACCAGCATTGTTTGGGTCTACCTTTTTTGACTTCCCCCACAAAATAGGGGTGCCCCCATCTTCTTTGTGAAAGGTTTGAGATACTGATGAACCTTGGGTTTGAGGCAGGAATTCTCTTTCTTCCTGAGCCTTGTCAGCAATATTTGGTCTAAACCCGATGAATTTGAGGGCGTTTGTTGTGGATTTGTTTGTTTATCTTGCAGAAGACTCAACAAAATTGGCCTTTGCTTTAGAAACAAAGAGACGACTCTCCTGCTAGTTTCTGAGCTCTGCTCTTTATGTTTTACTGTTAGGTACTAATTGTGCCAGTTGAGGCTGGGATTTTGGGAATTCAGAAGGGCTAAATTTCAGTTTCTAATAGGAAATACTTCTTGCATTGGTAGATTTATTTAACTATTCATAACATATTAATGACCCACCACACACATGGGAGGAAGAGCTGCAGTTGCGTCCTGGTGTTCAGGTAGTGTTTAATCAGAGTGTTTTAATGGACAGCATGTGATGTCTCTTTATAGTCTGGAATTGATGTCATGCAATGTTTTGGGTGATTTTGCTTCTAAGCATCGCACAACATGTGGTCTTTAATGAGACAAGCGATAATCAGGACTGAGAACACTAATGCATTTTCCTGTGAGCAGGAGGAGGTGTTGGGAAGTTAACAAGCAGAATCCAAACCTTGGAAATCTGTTCGATGTGAACGAATCAGCGATAGTCAATAGCCTGCTGCTTGTATCTCCAGCTGCCAAAGAGCCTGCCAGTGCTTGTGCTCATGTGCTGCAGCTCAGTATTGCAGTAGCTGATGCTCACCATCTTCTTCAGCAGCAGGACTCCAGGCAGTAGGACAGCTTCATTCCGGGGTGGCTTTGGCGAGCTCTCCCATTGGAGTGAGTGAGCTGCCAATGGGTCACAGTGAAGCAAACTAAGGAGAAGGTGGAATAGGATAAGAGGGAGGAAAAAGTAGGCAAGTGGAGATGATCTGCCTTGGATCTTCTTTATTAGAAGTGAGATGGCATCTGGAAGAGGAATAAAACAGGCTAAAAGCACTTCGGTAAATGCTTCACTGAAGAATTATGGGGTTTGATGGTGTCTGTGTCTGATGGGGTATTATTTGTGATTTATTACACAAACGCCAGTGAAAAATGTTAAATTTCGAGGAAATGGTTTTAGCAACGCACACTCAGCGGGCTCTTGCGTGGTATGTACATTAAATCCAGCTCGACTTCTTCATTCCTCTGACTTCCTGGAGATGGGGCTTGTTGTGGGGGGAGTGAAGGACGAGGAGAGCCAGTGCAGCGACGCGGGGGTTTCTCTGCACTCTTTCTCTTAGCCTACAGCCAGAATTTACAAAGCTGGGCCCCACTGGCAGTGTTTCGGCTTCTCCTGTTACATTTGAAATCATTCCTAGTGCTTAAGCTTGTGGGGGATAAGGATCATTAAGGAAGTTTAAGAAAGGGCAAGAGCTGAGGGAAGCCATGAAGGAGGAGGAGAATCGGAATATGGGGTAGAAGTTCTGCTGGTTGGTCACAGTCCAAAGCCTTCCTCCCAGGAGAAGTTACCTTTGTGCTGTCACTCTGTAGTGGGGATTCTTCTTGGACTTGGCGTTTTACTAGAAGGAAGGGGGAAAAAGTGATTGTTTGCTAGAAATGTTAAAGGTCAGTTGTCCGTTTGTCTTACCGCATTGTTTCAGCTTGGATTGTGGCCAGGGCCGGTGGCTTGGCACGGTTGGACACAGTGCTTTAAGTGTTGCCTGACTCAGCAGTAAGTGATGTGTGGTACATGCGGAAAGATGTCTTTTTTAATAATTCCTTTTTGAGATAAACCCCAGAGTTGTTATTTGCAGTGCTTGGGGTTTCAGGAGTCGATGTTGTGATTTGTCAGCTTAATGTAATACTGTACTTGGGATTCGAGTCTTGGAAATGCATGACAAAATGTCTAATTGCTTTGGCAGAAAGGGATGAATTGGGAACATCCTGCAGAATGTGCTGTAAGGCACTATGGAAAGGTGGCTAGGTGAATGGGGGGTCTTGGATCTGCTTTTCCCACTTTTGGCTGATCGTTCAGGTAGCTAATAGTTGGGAAGGTTTTTATGAGTCCAGCCCAAATTTTTAACTCCTGCTAATCTATTTCCGCCTACAATGATCTCCATTTTAAGCCTAGTTCTAGCTTTGAGAGCACCAGCTGTTTTTGTTGCCCATTGCATTTTTTGGTCCACCTTAAATAATGGACCCCACTGTACTCTTCATCTGCCAGTGAAAGCAAAGCTGGCGCTGAACCAGCCCTTCTCACAGATCTTTTCATACATGTGAGATACATGTATTGCACAACTCCTACATCAGGTATTTATGGTGATAAAGATGACTTTTCACGCAGTGAGAGAAAATTGTCTTGGAGATGCAAATGTCCCTTCTTTGACTATTACTGCTCATTCTGGAAATGAACAAGTGGTAACTGTGCTTTGTGCATATGTAACTGCAGACTGGAATTATTTCTACATTTTAAAAGGTTACCAAGTCATAGAATTGTGGAATGGTTTGTGTTGGAAGGGCCCTTAAAGCTCATCCAGTTCCAACCCCGTGCCGCGGGCGGGGGCACCTTCCACTAGAGCCGGTTGCTCCAGGCCCCGTTCAACCTGGTCTCGAAGACCTTCTCTCTTCCCAGGTCTCCTTTTATCACTACTACCTACCGGATGGGACTTCGGGGGCTCCCTATCTTTTTTTTATTTATTTATTTAAGTATAACTTGCTTAACTTCAAGTAGTGAAAAACGATGGAGGAAGAACCTGGCGCTGCTGTCTTGGCTGCGATGCCTGTACCAAAGTTCTGCCGTTTGCACTTTGTAAAATCAGAACTGTTGTCTCTTTTACATCCACACTCGATTCAGTATCTCTGTCCATGAGCACTGTTCACTATTCTTGAGATAAATAACATGCCAATAAAATCCTGTTTTCAGTGCAATTTACAAGCAACGGGAGAAGCTTTGTAGAGCTGTAGTTACAATTATCTCGGGTTTGTGAGCTAAAATGACTGAAAGCTTGTTGGCTCTGGCACACAGAAGTGAACTTTAAAATGCATTCATAAAATGACCAAATTTTAACTGTTCTTAGAAACACAGAAACAGTGTGTATGCAACAAGGTAGTTTATGGGAAGGCTGCTGAGCTGTGTGGCACAGCGTGCCGCAGACCTCGGGAGCCTGTTGTGTTAAGCTCCCTTTGGTTTTATAGTCTTTGTCTCCCAGAGGCTGGCAGTGTACACAGATTTTAATCTTATTTACTGAAGTATTAGTGCACTGCATTGTTGCATGTACAGATTATTTGTGTTCTCATCACAGTGGGTTTCTGACCGATTCATTATAGTATGATACCCACTTATGATACAGCCTCTGCTTAAATAACCAAAACACTCATAGACCAGGAGTTAATCCTGTTCTTCGTGCTGGGCTCTGGAAATACTGGGCAGATGCTGTCAGAGGATGGCCTCATCCCCATGGGACAGATGTGAACCAATACAGCTGGAACAGATGACACACACAAAAAGAAACAAATATTTTCAGCTCATTGTCTTGGCACTGACTGTACATCAACTGGCTTCGAGTATCTGTGGGAAAAAAACAGCAGTGCACAAACTACGTTTGCTTTGCCCGTCTGTGAGGGGAGAGAACCTGGGACTGTGGCTTTGCTGGTCACCTGCAGAGGAATCGGAGCATAGGGCGTGCTTCAGCCCTTGGGTGTCACAGACTTAATTACAGGGGGCCCGGCACACTGTGGACGTGCAGCTCTTGCTGCTGTCCCATGGGAGAACAGGAGGGTGCGGCTTGTCCCCCGTGTATAACAAGTCCAGCATCTTGAATTACAGCAGGTTCTGTCGGGGCGAATAATTGTGCTCCCAGAAGTGGTGTGTTGGGTTGGGAAAACAGTTTAGTGCAGTCGCTCTGCTTCTCCTGGAGGTTTTTCATCTTACCTTATTTTCAACATAAAGAAGGTGCAACGTTGAGCACATGTCTCCTGCATCCTTACCTGGCTGGGGTTATGCCAGCCTCCACCGCCATGTTTTCTGCCAGGTATCTGGCTGAAATGATGTCTCCTGATATTCAAGCTATGCAGTGTAGTGCTTGAAATACAGCCATACGTACTGTGACAAAAGACATCCTTCCACCTCTGTGGCCCACACCACTGGGTTTATCACGTTGCTGCTTCCCGTGTCCCAGCGGTGCATCCTGGCAGCAGCACGAGGTGGAACTGCAGCTTCACAAGCCCTTGCGTGGGGAGAGGTGATGCTCGCCAGCACCTGGGGTTCCGTGTTGTAATGTAGGTGATGTCAGTTGTTCTGCCTGCTCTTGTGTGAGGCTTCAGATTCCAGGACATGGTGTTACTTACCCAGGATATCATGTAGAGTTTTATAATAATGGTTCCTTAAATCAATAATCACTACAATTGTGTGGATTTCTGGAGGAAATTCTGCTCTTCAGAAGTTGTCTTGACATCTTCTGTGGAGTACATTTCTGTACCCACCAACTGCATTCTTAATATAGTCTGTATCAGTTGGTTATCATTAAAACTCCATGTTCCATCTGTACCTGTGGAGCTCGCAGTCCATGTTGAGTCCTCCTAGAAAGTTACAGTTCTGATGCACTTTGAAAATGGATCAACATCCAGCTGCTAATATTTTACTGTGGTATTATTATACACAGCTTCCACTTTCTGGTGAATTATCTCAATTTCTTGAGATCACAAAGGCAAAACTGCTGATGGGGAAGGATTTCCAAAATAATAATAATGTCTGTCTTGAATTCAGCTCCCTGCTACTGTAACTGAGTTAAGAAACTGAGTTCCATTTTAGATTTTACAGTAATGCATTCCTCATGCTATGTGTAATAGGTTTGTACAGATCCTGTGTGTCAGGAAACAGCTGGAGATCATGATCATATTTATGCATCACGGTCACACAAGATTTAATATGAAACTGCTGAGCAGCAGGGCACAACTTACTCTTCTGTTGCTTTATTCACATACTCCATATTTCTGGTTGCTCTCAGTTGCGCTACTAAGTGTTAAGTGAGCAGATACTGCTCAGGATGCTGGTGTTCTTTTAAAAAAGAAATTGGGTCACAAATGAGTCGTTTGCCTCAAAATACTGCCCAGGAAACTCTGGCAACTGGCTGCACTGTGCAAATAATGGAGTATCAACCGTGGATGTAGTTTATTCAGAGAAGCAAATAATGGCAGTGATTTTATAGCTTTGTGGGTTGGTGTTCTTTTTTGCTTGTTCTGGTTTTATTTTGGAGGGTCATCGATGTGATGCTTTGAGTATCAGCCTCAAGAAAAATGGGAAAAGTCCAAAAGAAAACTGGCGAAAGTCTGTGATAGTGGAAGATGTCCCTGCCCATGGCAGGGGCTTGGAACTGGATGAGCTTTAAGGCCCCTTCCAACCCAAACCGGTCTGTGATTCTGTAAGTTGTCTTTACCTAAATGATCTGTAGTGGGCTTCTGGCTGCCTCTGGCACTTGGGTCTTGTCTTATGTTAGGAACTGGGGGTGTGGTATTCTGGTGGGGTTTATATCTGTTCCTGTCTCTGAATTCCTGCTTCTCCTGGAAGCAGAATGGCAGAATCGCGTGTCTCCCTGGAGCAGAGGGTCCGGTGTCTTATGATGTGGTTTACTTTTGTTGTCATCACTTGGAGAACCTGCTCACCGGGTCTGTGTGTTTGTGTGGTCAAACGTGATGATGGAGGAACAGGCTCTGGTATGACACTGCCAGGGGAGCGCTGCTGGAACACAAGTGATGGTGGTGGCGTGGCAGAGCACCCTGTGAAAGCAGGAGTCACGCTTGGGGTGCTGGTCGTGGTAAAAGAATGTGGTGTGTCACTGGACGTCAGCAGTCGGGGGGAGCCCCTGTCTGTGCTGCCCTCCTAAGCTGGGTTTAACTACTTAGAATTTGTTCCTGGACACTGTTAAGAGACAAGGAGCATGGAATGGCTTGGAAGGAGGTTGGCTGTCGAATTGATGCCTTGTCAGGAGAGGATTGCGATCCCTCGTGTCACTTAAAAATGGGTGTGTGTGAATACAGTTATAATGTGGTATCTTAAATAAAACATATGGCTTTTCTGTAGCTTTTCATTTGATCAAATGATGTAAATTGGTATCGATACATTTTAAATCAGCACGTCTGCTCCATAGGCACATTATGTATCACTGTACACCCATGTATTTTTTCCTCTTGCTTATTTTTGTTCCTTTCACATGTTTCCATGATTCTTTCTAAGAGTTTTCCATTACCTTTCTGAAACAATAACTTACTAACGCCATCAGCTAAAGGTTTCTAATGAATCAGTGTTGAAAACATGCATGTGCTGCGTGCACACGTGGGGATGTGAGGCAGGAATGAAGTCCATGCATGTTAACTCAGCAGACACTGTAGTTCTGGGTCCTAGTTTCAGTTTGCATGTTACCTGGCTGTTCTTTTCTCTCTCATTTTATTTCATGGATTGCTTCTGCAAATAATGGTTGAACCATTATTTCGGTGTGCTGTTTTTATGTCTGTATGTCAATGATCAGCTCTGTTAGATCCCAGAGGAGAACAGCTATGATGAGGCTGAGGGGCTGCACCACTCTTTCTTAATTCTTTCATTTCAGTAAGAGAAATGACTGTGTTTGCATTTAGCTCGGTAGGATTTGGTTTTAGGAATATGCTAAATACTGTATTGAAGTGACACTTGCTGTGAAAAGAGTGGTTTTAAATGGACTGAAATCTGAAGGAAGAGTGAAAGGTTGTAAGTTGCGCTTTCTTGAAAACAGTCGCGTTTGTTTTCACTACCTTGCTCAGATTTCCAAACAAACATAGAGTAAAACTGAACTTGTAAATAATGACAGTGTGTCTTTATTACCTATTAGTTTTATACATGATGTAATCCTGTTTTGGTGGAAAGGGGAGACTCTTAATGCTTTTTGTGTTACTTGCTTTGACCAAATGATATTGATAAGGCTTACAAGCAAAATGAGCATTACACTGCATGTGCTCTCTCTCTCTTATTTGAAGTAGCACAAAGTATAGAAGAGATCCCACATCACAAATGCAGTCTGCAGACAAAAAGAAGAGCTGCTATGTTAATATATGTTTCAGCAGAAGCATTTCTCTAACCTGCTCTACTGTTCTACAGCCCCGACCAGGCTCCTCAAGTATCCTTTGGCCACACTGATTTCAGTGGGAAGGAATCTGTGTGAAAATCTGAGTGCTGGTCAGCTGTAAAGGCCCTTGGTTTCATTTTCATATAGCTGTATGAGTTCTGCCCTTCCTAAACACGGGTTTCTGCTCAGCCCCACACATGTGCTGTTTTCTGAGCTGCCACTTCCATCTCTAGCGAGTTCTGTGATGAGTTAGCTCCCGGAGCTGGAGGAGACAAGTCTGTTCAAAGTGCCAGGTTATTTGCAAGTTTTGTGCACAATTTAATAAAAGCGAAATTTCGTGCTAAAGCTCCTTGTATAAAATGCAAATGTACAAATGCGAATGCTCAGAGCTCTTTATTTTGAGCAGCAGAGCATTCTTTTTTTATTTAAGTGAGCAGTTAATATTAGGATGCCTGCAAGATTACAGTCTTAGTCACACTAGGTATTTGACAGCTACTTTCCAACCAGAGCAACTGGTTTGACAAATGAGTTCGGACCTATTTTATCTCTTTCAAGATTCTTCTTTGAAGCCTCTTTTTAACACGTTAAAGGTTGGAACATCTGATACTTTATGTAATAACAATCGGGAGGTTGGCATATGGCTAACAGGGCACTTGTGCTGGTGGCTTGCCCGTTCCCACCTGCAGATGAGAGCGGTGCGGCTGAGCGGCGCAGCATGCCGCGGCGAGGAGGGAGGACACAGCGGCACTTTCTATTCCTGGCTGACCCCGGCCTGTGAACGGAGGAAGAGCTTTAAAGGAAATGCAACATTAAGCTCTTTGAATCTTTCCAAGCATTCGTAAGTGCCACCAGCTCTGCCTTCCTGTGTGCAGGGTTTCAAGTGAGCATCCCAAAACTGCCGTCCTAATTTAAAATGAAATGAAAGTGAAATTTAAACAGAACACGTCCCTCACAGGGGAAGCCCTTAAATGTCATGGAAATGAACAGCAAAACTGCAATCCCAGATCTCGTTGTAGCCATCCAAACATTCTACTTCAACAGTCACAGAGGTGTTAGTTTCCCAAACTGTTACTGCTGGTGTCATGCGTGTTCTTTTGGCCTGTTCTTTGTCTGAGCATGAGCTTGAGCTCCTTTTTTGGATGAGGGAGTCTCTTTCGAGGTTCTGCATTAAGGA
The DNA here is from genome assembly GCF_000696875.1 of Nestor notabilis. Lineage (NCBI taxonomy): Eukaryota > Metazoa > Chordata > Aves > Psittaciformes > Psittacidae > Nestor > Nestor notabilis. The sequence continues at coordinate 12,970 of NW_009937308.1, forward strand.
CGGGAAATGAGCGCAACAGTTTTTATCCACTCGTGTTTTTCCTGCTCAGAGCTGTTTCTGATGGTTCTGCTTTTGTGAAGGTGGCGTAACCCCTTGTCCGTGCACTGGCAGTTAGTTGATGTCAGGAGTTCGGCAGCGTGATCTGAGCGTTGCGGTGCATGTCCCCGCTCTGACAGAAACCCCTATCACAGGACGATACTCTTCCATGGGATGGGATCACATTTTCGGATTCAGTTTGGTTGTGTGTTCAAAAGATCTGTAGTTTTAAAACCCCCTCAAAGATGGAATAGGTTGTCGGGTGCTTCATATGGCTACTGGTGACTTTGGAGTATCCCTTCTGAACACACGGAACTTGCTTACTAAGTGATGCCTGTCAGTGGGTGCTAATTGTAAGGTAGATTTTTCCAGATTGCATTTAAAATCCTGTGGTTTAGCAATGATGATTCACCGTCATGTTGTAAGAAACTCCATAATTAAACAGCAAACTATGTCAGGATATTTATGGGATTGGGAAGTTAACAGCCGCCCACAGGCCGTGGAGGGCTCCACAGGCACGTCAACTTTGTGTTTCTGGGAAGTCTGTCGCATGGGTACAGGTGTCCTACCCCGGTGCTGTGTCACCGCCAGGCACTCCTGGTGGGAACTGGCCTGGCCTCCTTTGGTGCACCTTGCTTGAGGTGTCCTGAGACCTCACAGTGCATCCAGTACCTGGAGAGGGGCTTTGGACAAGGGATGTAGGGACAGGTCAAGGGGAATGGCTTTAACCTGCCAGAGGGGAGACTGGGATGAGCTCTGAGGCAGAAGCTCTTCCCTGTGAGGGTGCTGAGGCGCTGGCACAGGGTGCCCAGAGAAGCTGTGGCTGCCCCATCCCTGGCAGTGTTCAAGGCCAG
>NW_009937308.1:13890-14334 GCF_000696875.1 Nestor notabilis
GCTGTGAGCAACCTGCTCTAGTGGAAGGTGTCCCTGCCCGTGGCAGGGATTGGAGCTGGAGGAGCTTTACGGTCCCTTCAACGCAAACCATTCCATGATCCTGTGATTAAAACCCCAAGTTTCCGAAGGGCATTGCCAGGCTGAGCACCTTTGCGGGCAGCTCGGCACCAGCACTGGGTGGAAGCGGTGGAGGATGTCCCAGCGCGGCTTGGTGGGACCCGGAGCGCTGCGGGCTGGTGAGCCCGACTTCTGCCCTTGGCAGGCTGGTGGCCTCTGGAGCTGTAAGGTCACTGAGCACGTGAGCCTGTTGGGAAAGAGCCGCCCTTGCTCCTGGAAGGAAAGCACGGCCTCACCCGGCGTCCTGGGTCTCTGAGGGGAAATCCAACTCACCGGAATGTGTCGGGGTTTTTTTTCTTCCCTTTCCAGTCTTTGACATGCTTCCTT
>NW_009937308.1:14427-27616 GCF_000696875.1 Nestor notabilis
GGCGAGGAGCGGAGGGCAGGATTTAGTCATTGCTTTTCAGGATGAGAAGTCGACTGCGGGTTCCCTGCGGGTCAGTGTGTGATGGGGAGCGTGCGGAGAGGCTCCGGGGGAGCTGCTCCAGAGCTGGGTTGGCTGGTTTGGGAGCATCACCTGCGCGGTGTTCGTACAGCGGGGAGCTGGTGCTGGGACACGGGAAGGGGTCCTGGGTCCTCACAGGTGGGTGTCTGAATCCTTAGCTCAGTGCTCAACAGCAGCCCAGGAGGTAAACGGGGTTTATTGCCAAGAGGGATAAAAGGGAAATGGCCTCTGGCTTGTGCTTTGCTCGCATCCCCATGGCTGTGCTGGTCCATTCCATGCTGCCGCTTCCCGAGGGGCTTGGGTAAGGTTTTAGTGTGCTGCCAGAACACTTTTGTCTCCAGTGCTTAAGACATCGTCCTCAAACATCAGCAGGCTAAATGGACAAAATGGAGGAGGAAAGTGCCAGCAAAGAGAACCCACCACGTGAAGGTGTGAAGTGGCAGCGGCGGTGGTTGTAGTGATGCCTTCCTGGACTGCGTTTGTTTTTTCCTCATTGTGAATACTGGTGTATCCACAGGTGTGTGTATTCCTCGCCCCACATGTTAAATTCCATACTTCATTTTGTCTTTAAAATTGCAAATAAATCAAGGTAATTATAGGAAGCAGGTCGTTCCGCCTGCTGCCCGGGGAATCCCTGCGTGCCTCAGCGCTGTCCTTCGCCTCACGCAGCACTCGTAGGTCCAGACGTGTGAGAAAATAAAACTTGTGTTACACAGATGGGTTCCTCTGTCACGCGTGTTGCAGTCGGTGATGTCCCTGTCCCCTCAGCCACCCCTCGGGTTGGTGTAGCAGCGTTGTCCTGCTCCTGGACTGTTGCCACAGACACACCATTGAAAGCAGCCAGGCCCCTCGTTCTGCAAGAATCAGAATTCTTCTCACTTCCATTGCTCCTTTCTCTCCAGCTTCACTGCCGAGCGTTCACAGGGACAGATTCGATAGAAATGTAATAGGGGTAACAGAGTTTTTTACAAATCCAAATGTAATCTTTAGAAGTCTTTTCTACAGATAGAGCCTGTAAAGTCACTCAAGAAGAATCAGAAATCGACAGTGTTTTACCAGTGATTTATTTATATTCATTTTCTAATAGCGAAGGATAGAATTCCTTCTCCAGGCTGGACAAGCCCAGCTCTCGCAGCCTGTCTCCATAGCAGACGTACTCCTCTTCCCTAGGAAGCACGATCGTGTTTGCCATTCCTCTGTTAGCAGTGCTTTGTAGTACTTCTGAACTCCCAGTTTCCACGATGCATTAGATCTGGGGGGTTTGCAAGGTGAGAAGATCAGCTGTGGGCAAAGCACTTGTTCCTGGTTTGGGTGTGCAGTTGTGTTTGGCAGCTGGTTTGGTGCTGCGGGGCAGGTCGACAGCAGCCAGCAGTGAGGCCAGCCCAGGTCCCTCTTCACACACTCCCCTGGTGTGCGGAACCATGTGGTGCTTCTGTACATCTCCCCTGATGATGCATCTGTATCAGTTTTCCCAGAATTGTGATTTTGGTGAGTAGAGCTGTTCCTGACGCACAGGTAGGGAATGGTGTTGGGAACCCAACACGGATTTCTTCCCTGAGGGTTTCTTCTAATTCTTCCTAAGTGGAAGGAGTCATCGTGCAGATACTGCGAAGCATTAACTGCTTGGACTTACCCTTACACAATGTGTGGAAAGTTAGGAGTAATACAAACAAGCTGATGACTAGACGTTGTGTTGGGAGATGTTGCTGTTGAAATGAGAATTACTGGCTTCTCCAGCTTGTATTTTGAAGAACTTTTCATGCCTGTAAATGAGCCCGGGCTGGGAGTAGCTGGTGGCACCGTCCTCGCCAGGTGTTGCTTCACTCCAGCACGCATTGCTCTGCTCCTCTGCTCTGGTTTCTGCAGCTCAGTCAAGTCGTATTTTCAGATAACTTCAAAAGAAGTGCTTTTTAAGTTAACATTTCAGCAGTTGTGCCCTCGCTGTAATATGTGCAGTTTGTTCATAGCAATGTAAGAACAAAGCACTTGGTACAGCAGCTCTTCAAGGAAAAGCTGCTTTACCTGTCACTGCCCTGGACTGTCTGAGATCCTTCTTCTCACAGCCAGGTTTCTTGGTCTGTGCACTTGAATCCCTTTTGAGTTCAGCAGCAGTAGGTGCTCACATTACTTTGGTATTTTTCATTTGCATTGCTGAGTGAGGTGATTGTAAACTGGAGGATGTTATACTTTCCTCTTTCTGCAGGTGTCTGGTGTCATCTGCTTTCATTAATACTGCTGGGGGGTTCATTAATATGGTGAGGGTTGCTACAGTTACTGCCATCCTGCATCCCAAAAATCTGAACCAAATATTTGGTTATAGTTTTGTAGCACTCGTTAACATTGACATTCACTTGCTCAGGCATTTTCACTGACAAAAACTGTTTTGTTCCCATCCTAGTGATGCTGGTTTCCATTATATCACCAGCCAGCAATTACTGAAGCTATATGCAACTATATTTTAAGATTTTCAGAATGAAACATATATTTAGATTAGAAGGTGCGTATCAAAGGGTGATATTTGATACTTACTGTTATTTAGAGAAGTAGGATGCCAGATTTGTGTCAGTGTAGACATGCAAATGCAAGACGAACATTTTGAGTCACGGGTTTGAGATCTGTTGGTCAGTCCCAGTGTGTAGGATGAGATTGGAGTGTCTCATTGTGAAAGATGGTTCACAATAAAGTCTTTCCTTCATCAAACTGCCATTTTTGTAACTGTCCATATAAAGCAGGAGGAGATCCAAGGGGGTCCAAGCTGCTGACCACCGCTCCACCAGGACGTGGGCTCCGGCTGTAGTCACAGCTGCTCTTCCCAAAAGGGTCCTTGAGGCATGTTTGAGCAGCGGGTGCTACCCCAGTGCCCGCAGGGTCAGTGAGTGGCTCAGACCCCAAAGCTTTGTCCACTTCATACTAGTAGAAGGAGAAGGAGCGCTTGGACAAGCCTGTTGAGGAGGGACAGACGTGCTTCCTGTGTTCCCCACAGCCATCCAAGGCTGCAGCTCTCAGCAGCAGGATGGGCTGGTGCAGGGGCACCAGGACTGACTCCAGACCTGCGTGCTCAGTAAAACTGCCCTGAAAGCACGATGTGCATGGCCGGGTTTACTGGCCTTTCAGCTTTTGGAATATTTACAAGCACCCGTCAGCAGTTCTTTTTCTCTTGAATCACAAGGTTAAACTTAGTCTTAAATAACTGAGAGCTCTTAGAAGGAATTAATGTCTGTGACTGCACTGCTTCTTCAGTCGTGCACGTGCTTTGTGCATGGACTTGCTCGAGGAGCACGGAGCCCTGAAGCTAGAGGTTTTAAAGTGGGGGGACATGGACATGACAGCATTGTTTCTCTTCAGTAATACAGTTCCTGCTGTGTCTAAGTGGTTCACCTTTGTTTGATACATAAGGGGTTTAGTTTTAAATATTTGGTTTTAATCACCTTTTTTTAACACCGAACTGTCCCGATTCAGCAGTGGCCGCCATCAGTGGTGAACACTTTTATCATGGTCTGATTTGCGTTTCCTTCCTCTCTGAACAGAAAACTTGGTTCTGTTTTGGATCCTCAGGTCCACTCGCAATAGTTATCAGTGGTTGGACAACAAGTAAACAACTGACTGTAAACGGGCCAGGTGCCAGTTGGCCACGAGCTGCCCTCCGCTCGGGGCTGTGCTCAGGAGAAGGCTCTTCCTTCGTCATTTCCTTTCCTTTCAAACACAAAAACGAAACCTTCTTTATTCTTCTTCCGATTAAATAGTTTTCCTGGCCTAAATACTGAAATCAGGGAAAGACAGTAGAGATACTTAGGGACCGTGTCTTGAGCGTTTTTCAGACTTGGGTCTTCCGGCACATAAGGGGGCTTGTGAGAAACCTGGAGAGGGGCTTTGGACAAGGGATGTAGGGACAGGACAAGGGGAATGGCTTGAACCTGCCAGAGGGGAGATTGAGATGAGCTCTGAGGCAGAAGCTCTTCCCTGTGAGGGTGCTGAGGCGCTGGCACAGGGTGCCCAGAGAAGCTGTGGCTGCCCCATCCCTGGCAGTGTTCAAGGCCAGGTTGGACACAGGGGCTTGGAGCAACCTGCTCTAGTGGAAGGTGTCCCTGCCTGTGGCAGGGGTTGGAGCTGGAGGAGCTTTAAGGTCCCTGCTTTACAAATCACCTCTCAGGACAGTGTTTTCTGTGCATTTTGAGCTATGAGGTAGGAGAAGGTGGCTCAGAATGTTAAAGGAAGCTCTCCAGGTACCAGGAAATGTCTGGCCAGAACAACCTGCGTTTTGTGCTTGTGTGGCTCGATTTCTTCAATATTTTAGTGATCTAATTTAGATAATGTGAAGTTAAATGTGTCTATGCTGTAAGCTGGAGAATAATGAGACTGAATGAATGCCTGTAATTGATCTTGCCTGTGTAATTATGCTAAAGATCTGCCAGGAAACTTGTTTCCTTTCCCCCCTCAAAATATGCTCACATATTCCAAAACAAAATACTTATGCTGGGAAAGCTTCAGCACGTGGATCGAGGCTTGTGGTTGTGGCTCCCTTCTTTGAACAGTGGAGGACTTTCTTCCAAATGCACCAGCACAATGTGTATATTATTCATTCCAGCTCATGAGCTCTTCAGTCTGGGATAGATGTATGGGCAGTTTATTCTGATGGCATCCTTTCAACCAACATTGCGTGTACCAAGGAGTTACAACTGTTGGGATGTTACAGGAAGTCTGCTTTTACAGGGGACTTTACAGTAATTGTTTCTTAAACATCAGTCTTAGATATAATCTCTTCTTGGCCTTTAGTTTGAGGTCAGAAAGGAATCAGAGGATGCCTTGATGATGGTGAGGATGTGAAGTTCTGGATGTGAACAAATGGGCACATACTCAGTTTCTTGCAAGGCTGTGGAAAGTGAAGGAAGAGACCCAACATTCTGTATCCTGGAAAATCAGAATATTGGGGATTTTTAGACTAGTGAAGACTCATTATAGGAGCTTCTGCATTTTCGAGTGGCCTCAAATAAATGCGAAGTTAAATGCTGATTTGACACAGAAGATTGTGAGGAAGCTCTGCTTTCCACTTGTGTGTGAAAACCTTTTCACACTGTACTCCAGGACTGCACTTAACAGCTGCTTTTGAAAACAAGAATACTTGGTACATTCTGAATGGTTTTCTTCATTATTAATTTTCCATTTTAACACTTCGACACTAAAGTGTGGCCGCTCCATTTTCTGTCTCCACGATCAAGTCAAGATTACTTGGTGGTTTCTCTGCTCTTTTCAAGGCCTTTGTTTCTCTAAGTGACAGTCCCTGTAGTGCTTATAAAACGATGGGTTCTGCTTGGTGGCTTTATTAAAAAACGTTGAACAGAAACAGTCTGAAAGGAATGAATTCCATTATTCCTGCCTTCACAGAGCTCTCGAGCGACTCTCAGCCAGAGTAAGGAGGCTCTGGTGCTGCAGTCGGGAGAGCGGGAAGGATGGTTTTATCCCATGTCTGTAGAAGGTGTAGGGGAGGAAAGCTGCGGATGAGCACGCGTGGTACAGGCTGCAGCCAAGGCTGTAATTAGTCATCTGCCAGGCTCTGCAGTGTGGCATCTCGCAACGCGGTGCCTGCAACACAGCTCACTCCTACAGTACAGAGCTTGGGAAACACCTGCACGAAGACGCAGGGTGTGTGCACACGTGGACACGCGTACGTGCCCTCAAGTCTGGTTGTTAACCACTTGCAGCCTGTTCACAACGTGCTCTGTGGGTCTGGAGCTGGAATTCCCCACATGGTGTTAGCAATGAGCCGCGGAATTTGTTTCCTCCTTCATCAAAGCCCTTAAAATATTTCAAGTTTTTCTTCCAAAGCTTAAAAACACAACCAGCACCTTGGACTGAGGCTCAGCTCGATCATGAGATGCTGAAGTGGGCGGCAGTTTGCCTTTTTAACCCTTGGGAGCAGACGTGTTTCAGCCCAGGGCAGACTTTCTGACCAAAGGGAGATTCTCACAACTGGAGGCCCTTAAGCAGAGCTGAAAGAAAAGTGCCAGATGCTGCAAAACCAGTGATTAAGACTGCAAGAATAAGCAATACAAGGAAGCAGTTATCGTTCTCTCCTTGAAAAGGCCGCCTGCTTATCTCCAGTGCTTGGCCTCACTCAAGCCATCTACAACCAAGTTGAAGAACTACAGACCTTTGGCTCTATTTGTTACTCCTTTATGGATTGTTGCAGTGGAAAAATGGTTTCAGTTGTGACCGTTCCAAGCTTTTTGAAACAGCACAGCTTTCAAAATACAGAGAAGTAGCATAAGTAATGGCAGTTGGTGGGTTTGTTATTTTAGTGTTATCAGAGACAATTATTACGTGTCTCTCCCGGTGCTTGCTTTGCTTTTCCTCCGGAACCAGGGAGTCCTCAGCGTCAATGGCTTCAGAGGCCACTGGGAAGTGACAAGAGGTCAGTTTTGACCTTCCAGAATCAATTCTTAAGTCTTGAACAAGAAAATAAGGGTTAACAGGAAAAATCTGTATTGCAGGTAGGAAAACCCACATGTAATGATGATGCATTCAGCATGGGAAATAAGAAAATAGGAAACTTATGGAAGTAATTCCTTCATACTAATTCGAGTATAATTTATATGCAGGCCTTGGTTAATCTCATCTAAATTTAGGTGTGTTGAGCTCTCAAATTTAAGAACATAATTATCCAAATCAGTTTTCTGCATTAGGCAGTGGGGGTGAGAAACAGGCTTGAATTATTCCTCTCTGTTAAGTGTTGCCTGGCATTGACTAGGTCAGTGTTTGCTGTAGCGGTGCTTCCGAAATTAGTACCTCCTGAGGTTTCTGGAGGTGGGTGACATTAATTTGGACTCTGAGTCTGACCCGAAAGTTATTTATTTATGTATTTAGATTTTATTCCTAGGATGTGTTTTCCCTGCTCGTGGCAGGGGTTGGACTAGATGACCTTTAAAAGTCTCTTCCAACCTAAACCATGGTGTGATTCTGTAGTTATTTCTGGTTTTCATTTTCTGTGGCAGGGGTTTATATGTTGATACCATCTCAGGTACATTTTCAAAAGCGCCGTTCGAGACACAAAGACTGTCCCCATTTTGCATCAATCGGTTACTACTCTTAACTTTCAAAATCTGGTTTGTCCCTCTCAGCTAGATCCCATTATTGTTTTGCCACAAGTATATTAGATGGAGGAGACCTCCCAGGGCAAAGCGAAAGCCAAACCCGCTGTGCGCTCATTCCATAAAACAGGCTCCTTTTCCTTGGGAAGGGCCCGTGTAGCAGCAGTGCATGATGACACCTCGTTGTGCAACGGCAGCGGTACCACATGTGCAGTCAGGAACTTGAGCAGAGTGAATCCCTGTTTAAACCTGGGCTTAACCACAGGCTTGGAGAGGAGCTGGCTGAAACAAAGAGTTAAGTGTGCAGTCCAGGGTCCGTTCGTTCCTATGAGCCAACTTTCTTGTTTGTCAATTTGACCTTTGTTTAATGTTCCTCAGGTGAAACATGGGAGTGACAGAACAGAAACGTTGGGCTTGTGCCTTACTCCAGAGACTCTGTAGTGTAACAGATTGTTGTACAAACTGGCAATAGTGCGAGTCTTTGATCGTACCGTTATTTATTTCACCTTAAAGTAATCCTCTGGTAATTACTTGCTATCAGGAGCTATTGAGAATTTGGACTGAGCAAGTGCAGTGCTCTGGAGGAGCCGGGCTCATCCCAGCTACTTTTGGAATCCTGCTTTTGTTGACATGTCTGAGGGGTTTTGTGATTCTTTGGTCTCGACCTTTGTTAGAAACAAGCAGATTAACCACTTTCCTGTTTCATAAAGATGTTTTGTTATTGAATTAATTTATCTGAAGCTCAGAAAAGACTTACAAGGCTAAAACAGCTTTTGTATGAGGTGTGAGGGGGACTCTCTTTCTTACAGCACTGGAGTTTGCTGAACAATTTGATGAAGTATCAGTTACAGGTTTTACTTACAGACCAAAGCCAGGCTCAGACGACTGATGCTGTGGGGTAGAAGAGGTGCAGGTCCCCTCTTCATCATTGCACAGGTCTGGGTGCACCTTTCTGGTGTACCTGGGGACAGGGCATCAGCATATGCATTACCTACAGAGTAGGTAAAGGAAGGTTGTACCACAACGGGGTCTGCTCAGTAACGTCTGATTGAAATGCATCTTCCCCACCTCTTTTGCAGTGATCGTGCACTGAATTTGCATTACAAGATACTTGAGTAGTAAACAGCCTTCCGTTTTCCGTAAGGAATACTGCAACTCTCTTACTGGAACAGTTTGTCTGAACAGGAATGGCTTAAAAACTTGCTGCAGATGTGAATGCAATATGTACTATGTTAAGTAAACCTTGAGCAATGACCATAGTTAAAATTTTCAGTTGGAGATATCCTGACCTATTCTATTGGCAAATCTGAGTGACCACACTGGTAGTGAAACATACTGAAAGATAACGATGGGTTATAAATGATTTGTAATGGCCATCAGGACCTTTATGAGAGTGCATGTAGTTGTAATGAACACTGAAATTCAGGAAAAGAAAATGTAGTTTCCAACCAGGAAAGTTCTTAATGCTTTAGTGAGAGAATGTTGGAGTTCCTGCTGCTTCAAACCTGAAATAGCCACACAGAGCAGTCTTTATGACATGCAAGATGCTCTTGGAGAAAAGAGGTGGTGTGGAGACGGGTGCACAGACTCTGGGACTGTCTGACTAGTCACTGCGTGCTAGTTATGTGCGAGAGGTAAACAGCCTGCAAATGAGGTTTACAGATGGAGTTTAAATTGGGAGGGGTTCCCAGGACTGCTCAGGAAGAGAAAATATACAAAGAGGCAGAGATGAACAATGTGGCCAGGAAACTGTGTGTGGTTCAGCAAGGAAGGAATAGAGCTTCCTTCATCTGACAGGGAGTGGCAGAGGAAGAGGACAGAGGAAAGTGGGTAAAACAACAGGAGAAATCCAGGAGAGAGAAAGAAGTCAAGACCTGCAAGTATGATGGGGGGAACAAACCCAAACAAGACGTGTTTGTAAAGTCTGGGAGTGTGCAACGAGAGGGATATGATGAAACATCGTGGTAGTCTTGAGTGTGTGACATGGATGCCAAGTGGAAATAAAAGCAGATAATAACCTACTGCATGTGCATGTTACAGCAGAAATTGTGTCTGTAATTGCTTAACAGTGTTGACAAAAGTAATTACAGCACTTTACTAGATAATTCAATAAAGTTGACTTAAAAGTGCTGTGAAAATCACATACAGTGTGTATACACATTGTACAGGTCTGGGGTACTACTTGTTGCTTCTCCTTATGAAAATATCACATAAGTTTAGAGGCTGCTTTTGTGTCAATAAACAGAATTATAACATGTTTTTCTTCCTGCTCATGTGTAGAGTGATTTCATATGTATTCCTTTCATCAAACATGTCAGAGGCCAGTTGGGCTGAAATAGGATGGGGTTCTTAAGGGTGTTAAAAGTACTTGTGAGACTTTGGAAAATACCTTTTAGACGGGTGTGCTCAGTGCTGAGCTCCGTTGTGTACACACAGAGATCTGGTTATGAATGATAAAATGCACCAAAAACTAAAGATAAAGCATGAAGGAAAACCTTCTGGTAGTGGTGAGAGCGGGAGGTCTCAGCCTTTCCCGTGGGTGCCATTGCCGTGTTCTGTCCTTCAGCAGCTTTCTCATTTCTAAGTCACCACGAATTCTGAATTTGTTCCTTACCTTTCCTGCAAGAATTACTGTTCCCTTTACTGTAAGGAAGAACCTTCACCCTTCCAAATGAAGCTACTGCTCATTTGCTGCTAAGTGGGGAGCGTAATCCACAGGTGTTGGGGTAGCACCTTACACAATTCTTCATGCTAAGTTGGCGCTGAACCTCCATTCTGGCCTTTAGCACTGAGAAGGGCATCTCGCAGTCATCCTCCTTGGGGACTAAACTCTCCAAATCATCAGCAGGACGTTTGTCTTCCAGCAAAGTACCCAAAATAGGATGTTTTTATTGTTTTTGGTTTGATTTTTGTGCTGTTGGAGGTTAATGAAAGCTGGTTCTCTCCTTGCTAGGCTCTTGTAACAAAGCCCAGTCTCCCATCTCTCACTAGACAGCCTAAGTTCTTCTTCCTCTGCCCGTTGCTTTAGCTGCTGATCAGCTTTCCGAAAACAAGGGGATAGAACATTGAATTTCCCTCACAGGGGAAGAAAACCCCCTGAAGACATCTATGCTATCTGAGATTGAGGTAATGGAATGGGAAAACCAAGTAGACATGTTGAAAATAAAGAGGAATAAAGCTTCGCTAATTTCTGTTGTTAAATGCAGTGCATCTGTGTGACAAGTCCATCTCTGATCAGACCCCTGTGAAACACACCACTGGTTTTGAAACATAAACCAGTATTTATGAGCTTCTCTGACCCCGAACACGAGTCTGCCTTCACTACTGAAACAGTAGCTTTGGGGTTTAAGATGTTCTCAGTTTTAGACTGAGGGTTGGCTGAAGTGAATTCACAGTGTGCACACGCGTGGTCTGGTATTTCAGGAGTAGGTTACTGGTACATCTGTGAAAAACACAGTGCTCATTCACTGATTCACACGTGTTGGAGGGGAGGTGGTTTGCTTCTCCCTCCCACCCTTGTGTTAATGATGTCTCAGAGCTTCTTCAGTAATGCTGAAGTTCATGTTGTATTTACAGGTATTTGGTAATATAACAGAAGATTTGTAAGTTGTGAGGTGCTCCCTCTGCTAAAAGTGGATGTCATTAAGGAGAATGTTTTTCTTGCTTAAGAACCTTGTTTAAGCTCTGCTTTGGCCTCTTTCTTTTTGGTTCACTGGTGTGTTTTGAGCTTCTGGACTCCTGTCCAAAGTTTAAAGAACAATAACTAGTCAAATGTAAAATAATGTCAATTGAACCAACCTATGACTCAACAGTCAACCAAGTCATCCTGGACCCGCATCAAATGGACTGAGGCCAAGACGTAAAATTGGCACACATCCCCCTCCCTCTTCTCCATATATTTCCACTGAAGCAAAGCCCAGAATGCAACACGTTGGTTAATATTCCATAATAAACTGCTCTGCATGTAAATGTATTCTTTTCATTGACAAAAACATGTGAAAGCTCATGCCAGGGGTAAAGACAGTTGTGCAAGGCTTTGTGCACACTGACAAGGAAATGGAGTTTGAGCACTGAAGAATATACCACCTCGACTTTCTTTTAGTATCAGTTCCACTTTTAAACAGAGCTGCCTTGAAGGTCTGTAGAAGGAATTAAGGAAGAAACATTCCTTTCTGCTTCCCTTGCCCTGTTCCATCTTTACCTCCTCATCCTCCTCAGAGTTAAGTTTTTATTTCTACTTTCTTAATTGTGTTGGTTTGTATTTGTTTTAATTGCTCTGTTCTTTTTATTTTGGCAAAGCAGAAGATAGTAATGCAGTGCTAATACAAGCACAGACTGAATAACTGTAAAAATCAGTGTCCGATGACTGCTAAAGGGTTACTCTGGCAGCAGGGGAGTCTCGATTTGTGTTTTCAAAATAGCAGAAATGAACTTTCTAATTACTCGTCTAAATTTATTTATAGCTTTGTGACTCAATTTGACTACGCGAGGCTTATCCTGCAGCTTTCAAAATACCTGCTCTGTGACTATTGCAGTTCAGTTTAATCTTTTACTGCTTTTCTTACAGTCCCATTAATATTTTTCCATGTACGTTGGAGTCAGCTTTCCAGATGTCTCCTGCCTGCTTTCCTAGCAACATCATTTTGGCCGGCTCTGACTGCAGTCCTGTGATTGACACAGGCGTTCGCGTTGGGGTGGCCAGAGCCGTGTACATAGCTCACACTGAGGTCATTAATGGAACAAATCCTGTTGAATATTTTAAGTCCAGTTCCTCTGCCACAACATTAGGAAGAGTGCTTTAATAAGGAGTAAAATACTTCTCCGATACATGCTGCCTGTACAGCTAAAATGCTGGGGCTGGTCTAAGCTCGTGGGGCTGTTCAGATAATGACGGAATACCCCTGTGAAGAGTTCTGCAGTCTTGCTGAATTCAGTGTGCTGGCAAACGAAGCGAGTGTCTTAAAGGATTAGTAAGTTAAGAGAGTAACTTCGGGGAGGGTGCACTGGCTTCTGGATCGTTTGCAAGGTTCAGAAAATGAAACTGCTGCAAGGAAGCATCACCCAGGTAGAACACGGCTCTGTGGCTGCTGAGATGGGAAACGGTGCTCGCTGCACTGGAGACTGGGAACAACTTCATGTGATGTGCTTAAAATGGGGGAAACAATCTAATTCCGATGAGATTTTTGAGCTGTCTTCTGCTGGGTGCGTGTCAGAATTGCAGCCTTCGTAACGAGGGTCTAATTAGGGTCTGCTTGCACCTTAGTCTGTGAGCACAGAGCACATACCTGTGCATATAAAGCTGGATGTATCTGCAAGAGCGAGGTTCTGAAAGTCAAGTTTATGAATTACGATCCCCAACCTGTCTGTAAATCGATGTAGATCAAATGCAGATTTGGTTCTCCAGCAAAGCATAAAGAATTAGGATGGGCCAGGATGATTTCATTCTATGTTTTTGTGTGAAGCTTTTATTTAAGTATAAAGGTACTGGCTTCGGTCTTACTCTCCTGTGATGTTTTTTCACTGCCTCTTTATTTAAGGAAACAAAGATGCGTGATTACGTTAAAAATAAAAATAAAAAGCCACTTTGGAAAAATATGCAGGAATTGATTCCTGTGAACATTAAGCCCTACCCTTGAAGGTAAGACTTTTTGGCTGCTTTACTGGAGCACTGTAATAAATGTAGAAGTTTAGAACATAGAATTTAATTATCATATTCTGGTCATAAATACTTGAGGGCTGTAGTACATTTGAAATCCCAGGAGCTGCAGCTAAGGTTGCAGCTGCAACATCAATTACCATTTATCCATTCCAAGAAAGCTTTGCCTGTGCCCTTGAAACCTTTACGTTCTGGAGAGGATCCAAAAGGGGGGAAGAAAAGCAGTCGCGTCGCTCGCTGGCGTTAGCGCTTCTTTCCGCTCCCGCGCGGCTCTAAAATGGGAGCAGACGCCATTTCGGAGCGGGGCGGAGGGGCGGCCGTGGCGGGCTCCTCACCAGGCACCTGCGGCAGGGCCCAGTTTGGGGAGTCA
>NW_009937309.1:0-1483 GCF_000696875.1 Nestor notabilis
TGGCATGACCTGCAGCAGACAGTGTCTCCTCCAAAACCCCACTGTGCTCAAGCCCCACTGCTGGGTTTTTTGCTTTGTTTTTAAAGCTTTAATCCTTCTGGTTACAAAGAACATTATGAGAGCATGGAGAGCCCAATACAACCACCTCGGGAAGAGAGAGATCCAGCCACCATACGGGGGCTCCACAAAAAGCTGAGCATCCAGCAGCAAGAACACCAGGAGAGGACAGGCCCTGACGCTGTCCTGATGGCTGGGAAGGTGCCCAGGGTTCAGCCCTGAAGCAGCTCTCTAGAGCCTGGCTGACAACAGGGCCCTGAGGCTGGGCCAGCACTGCCCCATGCAGAGGGACTCCCCTGCACGCCCTCACCTGCGCCGGGGGCTGCACGGCCGGCATGGGCTGGTCCAAGGATGTGAACGCAGACATGGCCGACATGAGCACCTCATCACTGACCAAGATGTTCCCCTGCACCAACGTCTGGATCAAAGGTGACGGGGGAACGGTGATGTACGTAGAAATTTGCTGAAAGAACAAAAGAACACGTGGCTGAGCAGCACCAGCACAAAACAACAAACCAAAAGCCATGACAGGGCTTTTTCCTGACCCTGAGTCTCAGCTTTCACAGCCTCTGGTCACCACACGAGCCACAGCAGTTATCAACAGCTCCTGGCTGAGGCCATGGTAATTTCCAGCAGTAACAATAAGGCAGCTCTAGGAATATTCTTCAGAAAAGGAGGTAAAATACCACAGTGGCCACTGGCTACAGTTCAGCTCAGGGTTATTTAACAAGATGTGCAGGACAAACTGGTCACAGGTAAGTTCAGGCCTTTCCTGGCTCACCCCTTCAGACTGGAGTTGAGTTGGATTATAGGAGGGGAACCACCCGTGTCTGCAGCTCTGGGCAGCACCATCCACTGGCACTACATGAACTTGGAAAGACCAGCTTGTTTGAAAGCACTTTGGAGAGCACCAAGACTGCACACATAATACGTGTCACACACAAGGGACTTGCTCCTGGGATCTCTGTTGGGAAGAAGAGTTGCTCCAGAGAGGATATTCCCCAAAACACATGTCACACCACATTAATTGGGCTTACTTGCCGGGAACTGAGAGGAGGGATGCAGGGATGAAGCTGCCAGACATAGCCCTCCTCTTCTGCCCGTGAGCCAGACCACGGCCCAGGGGACAGCAGGAGCCATTCCACCCTGAGCACTGCAGGCACATGGCTGGGCTGCCAGGCTGTGGCACAGGGGCTCTCCAGTACAGCAAAAGTCTGGCTGTAGCACAGACACAACGTGAAACCCCTCCTGTCCTGAAGAAGGGGCCATCAGACACTCGTGCTGGAGGAGACACCTCGCTGCAGAGGACCAGGCAGCTTTAACCATGAGGTCAAAAGCCAACAGGACCACAACTGAGCCTTCTAGGAAAGAGGTCAGTCATAGAACCACAGAATCCCAGACTGGCTTGGGTTGGAAAGGACCTTAA
>NW_009937309.1:1535-7131 GCF_000696875.1 Nestor notabilis
TCTGTCCAACCTGGCCTTGAACACTGCCAGGGATGGAGCATTCACCACTTCCCTGGACAGCCTGTCCCAGCACCTCAGCACCCTCACAGGGAAGAACTTCTTCCTTATATCTAATCTTACATTCCCCTGTTTCAGTTTGGACCCATCACCCCTTGTCCTATCGCTACAGTCCCTGACGAAGAGTGCCTCTCCAGCAGCCTTGTAGGCCCCTCTGGACACTGAGGCACCACTGGATCTAAACACATCGCCCAGAGGTCCCCCCCACTCCCAAACCCCAGCGACAGCAGCAGAGCCTGTGCCTGCAGCACGGTACCTGCCGGCTGGCGCCCGGAGCCTGCGGCACCGACGGAGCCTGCGGCACCGACGTGATGGATGGGGTGTACACGCTGTTGGTGGCCAGTGAGACGGTGGAGAGGGACGGGGCATTGCCCTGGCACTGCTCTCTCTTGTGGGTCATGAAGGCAGGCAGCGAGTTGAACTGCTTCTTACACTTCCCACAGAGGAACACGTCTTCATCATCTGCAATTAAAAGGACCCGGTCACTGCTCTGGGCTGCCTTCCACAAGCCCCAGTGCTACACATGCCAACCACAGCCACAGGAAAGCAGACACCTTTTGGATCGTAGCATCTCAACGTCGTCATCATCAGGAGGGATCAGCTGCAAGGGCCACGCAGTCCCTCCTCCCTGATGCCAAGCCCTACCTAAAAAGCCAACTGATGTGAAACCCACCGTCCGTCCGGGACAAACTGAATCCCATTGTCTTTCTCATCCCAAAGACATGAACAACCTGCAGCACCCTCTGCTTCTACTCAAAACAGCTTCTTCCAGAGCACCTGCATTATGCTGGCTGAGGCAGATTTGATTACTCAGGTTGCACAAAGGAAGAGAAGTAACTTGGATCAGGGCAGAGTTGATGGCAGCTTGTGTCCAAAAGCCACCCGTTCCCAAGACTGCTTGTCTTTGGTGCCTCTGCTTCATGTTAGAAGCAGAACGAAGACAACCCAGTTACCATGTCCTAGATGATATCTGCAGTTAGCAAACCCCACAGGCACACACCACTGGCGCTGCATCCAGTCAGACCCACCTCCCATCTGACTCGCAGCCCAAAGCAGAACGTTTCTGGGGACACAGACAAGAACTCCCCCAGGGAATAACTCGGTACCACCCAGCAAGTCCTGGTCAAGCACTACCCGTGTTCGTGTGCACATAAATGGCCAGTTCCCATATGCATTCCCACAGGTGAGGTACTCAGTGCAGTTGTACATCCCCAGAGGATAAGGAATGGCTCATTAAACAGAAAATGTGAGCAGTAACAAGCACTAGTGGCAGGAGAGTGGCTGCTCCCTCCCTTCATGCCTTTATTGGAAACATATGGCCAAGTCTATTGTCGTGACCATCTCCAAAAGCATCTCTGCTCACTTGGGCACTTGCCCCCTTGCTCCTGCTCTGCCCGGTCCTACTGATGGCTCACAGCACTCGTAACAGCACCCTACACACGCAGCTCTTCTGCTGACCGATCCAATAGTCAGAAGTGCACACTGCATCCTTCCTGCCCCTCTTCCCTCTCCCAGTGCTACCAGGACTCACCCATGGATTGGATGGCAGCAGAGGAGTTGACATTTTGAGCAGATGGATCTGCCACACCTCCTTGACCATCCAGCAAGGACTGCACAGCCAGCACTGTCTGGTTATCCATTCCTGCAAGGAGACACAAACGTGGATGGTCAATTGAGCATGGGCTGAACACGGAGCACTCACAAGCTGTGGACGGAAGCTGCTCACTGCCTGTGCTGTCTTCTCCCAGAGCCACTCTCACCTTCCCGTCCCCCTCTACTCCACAGCATTCACTATCCTCCTAAAGCAACTCTCCCACCTGCCGCCATACACTCCTTTGATACAAGAAGGGAAGAAGGGCAAGGAAAGCCAGAAGAGGGCCTGGTTTCAGGCATCCGCTGCAGAGAGGAAGGATGCTTACAAGCACTGGCTATGAAAAGAGCTGAGAAGTTGCTATTTGGGATATCACAGAACAGATGGGCAGCCTGGGAGGATGTGCCTGGGGACAGAGCGTGATACAGCCCAGCTGAGCTCAGGGAAGACAAAACCCCTGGTGGGCAGCAACTCTGTCCCAGCAGCAGTATTAGAAATGCCTCCTGGTTTGCAAGACCAGTGTTCCCAGATCCCATCAGACACAGGGTTGGGAACTACAGGAGGATTTATACACAGGATATATACATTTAGCAAGGAAATACTAAGTGTGTGCTCCCGGGAGAGATCTCAGGGGGGACCCACTTGGCCACTGGCTGCCACCCCAGCCTGGGACATGTAGAAGAACTGGGTTCCTCCATGGGCTCCTCTCAAGCAAGAGGTGCCAGTTGCTCTCTCTCATTCCCCTTTCCCGGGGGGCTCCAGCAGAGCACACACTCCCTCAGCCACATTTGGTGTCAGCATCAGCTCACTCGCTTTGGCACAAAGGTTTTTCACTGTAGCTAAAATGTTCTCAAGCATTCCAGAGAAATGCAGGAGATGGGACTGCTCATGCAAGGAGACAACCCGGCCAGTAGCATGCAACCGATGGGCCAAACCTGACATACTCCTTTAGAACTCAGATGTAGACACATAGAACAACCTGATTATGGGGTGAAAAGGGTGATTTTTATGCATCACTCCCCTCTACCATTCCTTTATGACAGAGAACCCATGGATAAAACACGGAGCACACCAGGGTTGCATGTTATACCTTGAGGATTAAGAGAGAAAAAGGCAGGGGGGTGGTGTTCTTCGGTTTCTTTTCACTTCAAGATCTTTGCAAACCCAAGGGGCAAAGCTCTGAACTCACAATTATGGGTCACAGTAAGAAGAAAATCGGCCTGAACACTTCCAAGCAGTGGGGTGAGCACCATTCCTGATGAGAGGTCACTCAAACAGCACCAGGAAGGACACTGAAATGCCACAGCATAAAGAACCCAGCATTGCAGTTCCTCTGTCACTTGAACACTTCTCCTGGAGAACCACGGTGTTACCTTCCTGATGGGGAATATCCATATAATCCACAGCATTTTAAACGTAACCTAAATGCTAATTTCTTCTGCATCTCCAGTGTGAAGCAAGTACCATCAAGACTCTGTGAACACCTTTCTGATCACCAAGAGGAGGCTGCAAACACAGCACATGCTCTGGGAGAGGGGAGAGCCGTGTGCTGCAGTGTGGGGAGCAGAGGGCACAGGCAGCTGCAGATCACACCACACCATAAAACCACCACTGTGCCTGTGAGAAGCCTTTGACATAAATCCCAGCAAAGCTGCAGGTCCAGTTCTGGAGCACCCCCGGGTGCAACTGCTCACACCCCAACCAAAACCCTGCTTTAAAACACACCTCCTCTTGTACAAATCACCTCCTGGCAACTGCAAAGGCAGCACTGCAGGCTCTTGTTGGCACATCCCAAGCACAGAGTGAAACGGAGCAGCCCTTCCTCAGCAGAAGTGAGCTAGAAGGATGCAAAAGGAAAAGGGGGATCCAAAGTTCGGGTTCAGTGCATCATGGGGACAGTTAAGAACAGTTTGCACCAAGAATCCCACTCGTGATGTGCCTGGCACTGGACAACTGGGTTTCCACCTGGCACACAGCCACACCTTCCAGGTGAAAAAGCCAGATGATTGCAGGAAGAAGCTTAAGGAGAAGCCAAGACCTAAAGACAAGCAACAGCAATGCTGTCAGCCTTACATTCAGCCTTCTGCTGGAGAAGAGAGGCCCAGGACCACGGAAATGTTGCTCTTCATGTGGCAATCCATGCAATGCCCACCGAGTCCCTGCAGTTTCACAGGGTAAATGCACAATCCACACTCAACACAGAGGGAAATCAGCACCTCCAGGGTTTAGTAACCCATGAAGACAAGCGGAGTCACACCGATGCCATTCACGGCCATCCATGGACTCCAGGAGAAAGCTCTGGATTGATCCTGCATGGATTACAGTCAGCAGGATGTTCTTCACAGACATGAAACCTAAACCAAAAGCCACCTCATCTCTCCTGGCAGCAGCAGAGCCTTTCCCCAGAGCCTGTCAAAACCAGGGAGATTTGGGAAGCCAAGATAAAACTACAATCACTGATTTGTGGTTTTCCCCTTCCAGATTTCTCTCAGAGATGAAACAAGAGTGTCCCCTTCACCAGGCACTGCTTTCCACTCACACCATCAGTTTCATGCAGACATGAGCATCGGGTGCTTCAGTGACAGGCAAAAGGCACCTCTGCCTCCAGCACCTGCTGAGAACATGCTGCCAAGGCACCAGTGACTTGTGATCAGATCAAGCAGACAAAACACACAAACTCAGCTGCTAAAAGCTGCCAGTTGTGGGCTCAAAAGAGAAAAATAAGCTTTTTTCTTCGTTTGCGCCAATGTTCTGCTCTCCCAGATCCTGCAAGAAAATCCACATAATGAGGAAAGCCCCCGTGTGCTGGGTGCACCCCCAGAGCGTGAGCAGCAGCTCAGGGAGGGGATCCTGCCCCTCTGCTGTGCTCTGGGGAGACCCCCCCTGCAGCCCTGATCCAGCTCTGGGGCAACAGCACAAGAGGGATGTGGAGCTGCTGGAGCGAGGCCAGAGGAGGCCCTGGAGCTGCTGCGAGGGCTGGAGCAGCTCTGCTCTGGAGCCAGGCTGAGAGAGCTGGGCTGGGGCAGCTGGAGAAGAGAAGGCTCCTGAAGGGGACACCTTAGAGCAGCTCCACTGCCTAAAGGGGCTCCAGGAAACCTGGAGAGGGGCTTTGGACAAGGGATGTAGGGACAGGACAAGGGGAATGGGTGGAACCTGCCAGAGGGGAGATTGAGATGAGCTCTTGGGCAGCAGCTCTTCCCTGTGAGGGCGCTGAGGCGCTGGCACAGGGTGCCCAGAGAAGCTGTGGCTGCCCCATCCCTGGCAGTGTTCAAGGCCACGTTGGACACAGGGGCTTGGAGCAACCTGCTCTAGTGGAAGGTGTCCCTGCCCGTGGCAGGGGGTTGGAACTGGATGAGCTTTAAGGTCCCTTCCAACCCAAACCAGTCTGGGATTCTATGGCTGTGAAGAGGAACTAGGGAATCTGATTCTACACAGAGAGCTGTCAAATGCACCAAGTAACCTGACAAACTAGAGAGAAATATTTCTTCTCTGCTCCTGTTTCTGCTGTGATGGCAGGTGCTGGTCACAATCCTGATGCAGGGCCTTCCCGTCAGCAGAGTCATCCCATGGAAAGGGGAATACACGTGTAATCGAGTCTAGGAAATGAACGCCGTGTGAAGCAGTTTTCCTCCAGAGATGCTGACCCTGAGCTCGGTGCCAGGCTGCCACAGCTCAGCACATGGCCCCTGCCTGTGGCACACCGTGTCCTGATGCTAAACTGAGACGAACACGAGTGCGACCCCTTTACCCGCAGCAACACACACATGCAGGGGCCAGCGCCCAGCCGGGGAGCACCCGGGGCCGGCAGCGTGAGCCCCGGGGTGCGGGGAGGACGGGAGGACACAGCATGCAGGACACGGGGGGGTGCTCAGGGATGGGGGTACCCGGGGGACCGGTGGTCCCGTTTCCTGGGCACAGACAAGGGGGCGCCGGGCACGGAGCGATGGG